>NW_025533720.1:120000-262500 GCF_020615455.1 Coregonus clupeaformis
CCTCATTACCCTTATAACCATTATAACCATTATAACCCTCATAACCCTTATAACCATTATAACCCTTATAACCATAATAACCAGTATAACCATTATAATTCCTATTCATGGGTTGGAACTTAAATTACTTTCCAATCGTTTCGTTCTGAACAGAACCATTATTTATTTTGTTCCGTTGCACTGTTTCGACCAGCATAATAAAGTTCTAAACCCCCCCCCCAAAAAAAACCATTAAATGACTTCACCAATCACTGCGGATAGAGCAGCTTGCTATTGCAGCGGCCAAAAGCTATAGTTGTTTACTTGCACTCGACAGACAAGTATAGGGCGCGAGATGCGACTGAAATTTTGCAAGTCGGGAGAGAGTGAGAGAGGGTGGAGGAGGAGGCTTGCTTTGAAGTGCATCTTGGGTATTATCAGAATTAGGCCCACAGAATTATACCTACGGAGGACCGGCTTCTATGAATGAACTTTGAATGTCTTTCAAATTCCCTGTTTTAGGTCAGTTAGGATCACCACTTTATTTTAAGATTGTGAAATGTCAGAATAATAGTAGAGAGAATGATTTATTTCAGCTTTTATTTCTTTCATCACATTCCCAGTGGGTCAGAAGTTTACATACACTCAATTAGTATTTGGTAGCATTGCCTTTAAATTGTTTAACTTGGGTCAAACGTTTCGGGTAGCCTTCCACAAGCTTCCCACAATAAGATGGGTGAATTTTGGCCCATTCCTCCTGACAGAGCTGTTGTAACTGAGGTTTGTAGGCCTCCTTGCTCTCACAAGCTTTTTCAGTTCTGCCCACAACTTTTCTATAGGATTGAGGTCAGGGCTTTGCCACTCCAATACCTTGACTTTGTTGTCCTTAAGCCATTTTGCCACAACTTTGGAAGTATGCTTGCGGTCATTGTCCATTTGGAAGACCCATTTGCGACCAAGCTTTAACTTCCTGACTGATGTCTTGAGATGTTGCTTCAATATATCAACATCATTTTCCTTCCTCATGATGCCATCTATTTTGTGAAGTGCACCAGTCCCTCCTGCAGCCAAGCACCCCCACAACATGATGCTGCCACCCCCGTGCTTCACGGTTGGGATGGTGTTCTTCGGCTTGCAAGGAAACCCCTTTTTCCTCCAAACATAACGATGGTCATTATGGCCAAACAGTTCTATTTTTGTTTCATCAGACCAGAGGACATTTCTCCAAAAAGTAAGATCTTTGTCCCCATGTGCAGTTGCAAACCGTAGTCTGGCTTTTTTATAGCGGTTTTGGAGCAGTGGCTTCTTCCTTGCTGAGCGGCCTTTCAGGTTATGTTGATATAGGACTCGTTTTACTGTGGATATAGATACTTTTGTACCTTTTTCCTCCAGCATCTTCACAAGGTCCTTTGCTGTTGTTCTGGGATTGATTTGCACTTTTCGCACCAAAGTACGTTCATCTCTAGGAGACAGAACGCGTCTCCTTCCTGAGCGGTATGACGGCTACGTGGTCCCATGGTGTTTATACTTGCATACTATTGTTTGTACAGATGAACGTGGTACCTTCAGGCATTTGGAAATTGCTCCCAAGGATGAACCAGACTTGTGGAGGTCCACAATCTTTTTCTGAGGTCTTGGCTGATTTCTTTTGATTTTCCGATGATGTCAAGCAAAGAGGCACTGAGTTTGAAGGTAGGCCTTGAAATACATCCACAGGTACACCTCCAATTGACTCAAATGATGTCAATTAGCCTATCAGAAACTTTTAAAGCCATGACATAATTTCTGGAATTTTCCAAGCTGTTTAAAGGCACAGTCAATTTAGTGTATGTAAACTTCTGACCCACTGGAATTGTGATACAGTGAATTATAAGTGAAATAATCTGTCTGTAAACAATTGTTGGAAAAATTACTTGTGTCATGCACAAAGTAGATGTCCTAACCGACTTGCCAATACTATAGTTTGTCAACAAGAAATTTGTGGAGTGGTTGAAAAACGAGTTTTAATGACTCCAACCTAAGTGTATGTAAACTTCCGACTTCAACTATAATTGACAGCTACATTACTAAGCATTCTCAGCACCGTGAGAGTAAATCTACAGCCAAGCAGCAGCATGAATGGTAAGTGACAGCTACTAGATTTAGTTATGTAGCTATAGGACAAAGAATGCATAGGCCTTTATGACAGATACAGGAAGGGAGTGTCATAATGGAAGGGTTTTCATCTGTGCAAAGTACACACTGCATTTATGGAAAGCATGCATGTCAAGCATTCAATACATGTCAGATCTACATGGGCAAATAGTAAGATTAACACAATGCATATCTTCCATTATTGTAAAGTATTCATGTTTGCAGAATGTCAAGGGAATTGAATGGCCTACCTAACACTGCAGACCCATATGCATGTGTAGATTGAATTGCAAGGCAAATATCGCGATTATCACACCATTACACTAGAAACATAACACATGTATTAGCTACTACATGACTGATACTGCTACATACATGTTGAATAAAAGCATGCTAACGTTACTGTACTGAAGCCTGCATCACGTACACACGATTTCACAAACTTTATCACAACTTCACAGACGTCTTATACCATACAACAAAGCATGAATTGAAGCGATAGTATGCATTAAAATAGCTACGATTGTAAAAGTATTATTGAAAATGCAGACAAGTGGTGGCTGATTCTAGCGGCAGCTACCGATGATGCTGAAACCAATACTCCGTGTATCAGACGTAGATGACACCAGAGATAGAAGTGTTTAATAATGTTTTCAATTCGCTTTTCCATTCTTACAACTTCACAGATGTAGCAAAAACATTACAATCGATTTCATTCAAGATTGTAAAAGATACTTACTCTGTAACTCTCTCCGTGTGATGGAAACATTGATGCGGGGAAAGTGTCAGCGTCTTCTTCTTCTTCTTCTGTGGGTTTTATGGCGGACTACACCCAAAAACGAATGTTGCCGCCACCAACTGGACGGTTTAAAATATATATAGAATGAAAAAACCAGAATCCATACCTAATAGTGATACTAACTTAATCCACGCTTATAAATAGTACATTGTCAAAACAAACAAAACTCCCACTTCTTCCGTCTTTTAGTTCTCCATATCTCCCTTTCCAGACTCTAGGACCTGAGAAGGTGGTACGGCTTGTGCCAATATTCCATGTAACTCCTTTGCTGTGAAATCTTTCAGCCCCGGGAATCGCTCCGCCGCAATCACTATGATTTCTATCTTCCAGGACCTTCTCTCCACCTTGGCAGTGCCATCAATTACCATAGCTATGAATGCCACGAAGTCAAACTTTCTAATGTTTAAAATGTGAGGATCCTGCTGGTGAATGGCAACCCCTGCATCCTGCATTGGAGTTCTATCCACCACCATGGACTCTTCTGGTGCAACATTCAAACCCTGAACCCGTTTAACAGCTGCTGCATCTGAAATGCTCTGGACAACCCTGACTTAGGCCACCTCATTCTCTTTCACCCTTGTGGGGCATTCGGAAGACGTGGCTTCATGGTTCCCAGTGCAATTGCAACATGTCACATATTCATCACTTTTATAACACATAATATGATCCTTTCCGCAACTTGGACATCTCGGATTCTCCCTTCTGCAAACACTTGCTACATGACCAAAAGATTTACAGTGATCACACTGCATTGGTCTTGGGATAAATGCTCTGACTCTGTAGTTAATATACTCCAACTGCACTTCAGTAGGGAGAGACTCCATATCCAAAGACCTGAAACGTTGTTTACTGTGATCACTGTGTGGTGGAGAAAGCAGACACCGCTGTTGATGTTTGCTTCCCTCTAGTGGTCATGTTGGGTAAGTGCACCTCTAATGGTCATGTTGGGTAAGTGCACCTCTAATGGTCATGTTTCATGCCTTCTAAGGTGCCTTCATTTGTATCCTTCGCCGGGGAGGCTATCCCACTAATACAGTCGTGGTCAAAAGTTTTGAGAATGACACAAATACTAATTTTCACAAAGTCTGCTGCCTCAGTTTTGATGATGGCAATTTGCATATACTCCAGAATGTCATGAAGAGTGATCAGATGAATTGCAATGAATTGCAAAGTCCCTCTTTGCCATGAAAATGAACTTAATCCCCCAAAAAACATTTCCACTGTATTTCAGCCCTGCCACAAAAGGACCAGCTGCCATCATGTCAGTGATTCTCTCGTTAACACAGGTGAGAGTGTTGACGAGGACAAGGCTGGAGATCACTCTGTCATGCTGATTGAGTCAGAATAACAGACTGGAAGCTTTAAAAGGACGATGGTGCTTGAAACCATGGTTACCTGCAAGGAAGCACGTGCCGTCATCATTGCTTTCCACAAAAAGGGCTTCACAGGCAAGGATATTGCTGCTAGTAAGATTGCACCTAAATCAACCATTTATCGGATCATCAAGAACATCAAGGAGAGAGGTTCAATTGTTGTGAAGAAGGCGTCAGGGCGCCCAAGAAAGTCCAGCAAGCGCCAGGACCGTCTCCTAAAGTTGATCGGGGCACCACCAGTGCAGAGCTTGCTGAGGAATGGCAGCAGGCAGGTGTGAGTCTATCTGCACACACAGTGAGGCGAAGAGTTTTGGAGGAGGGCCTGGTGTCAGGAAGGGCAGCGAGGAAGCCACTTCTCTCCAGGAAAAACACCAGGGACAGACTGATATTCTGCAAAAGGTACAGGGATTGGACTGCTGAGGACTGGGGTAAAGTCATTTTTTCTGATGAATCCCCTTTCCGATTGTTTGGGGCATCCGGAGAAGACAAGGTGAGCGCTACCATCAGTCCTGTGTCATGCCAACAGTAAAGCATCCTGAAACTATTCATGTGTGGGGTTGCTTCTCAGCCAAGGGAGTGGGCTCACTCACAATTTTGCCTAAGAACACAGCCATGAATAAAGAATGGTACCAACACATCCTCCGAGAGCAACTTCTCCCAACCATCCAAGAACAGTTTGGTGACGAACAATGCCTTTTCCAGCATGATGGAGCACCTTGCCATAAGGCAAAAGTTATAACTAAGTGGCTCAGGGAACAAAACATCGACATTTTGGGTCCATGGCCAGGAAACTCCCCAGACCTTAATCCCATTGAGAACTTGTGGTCGATCCTCAAGAGGCAGGTGGACAAACAAAACCCCACAAATTCTGACAAACTCCAAGCTTTGATTATGCAAGAATGGGCTGCCATCAGTCAGGATGTGGCCCAGAAGTTAATTGACAGCATGCCAGGGCGGATTGCAGAGGTCTTGAGAAAGAAGGATCAACAATGCAAATATTTGTCAATTGTCAATAAAAGCCTTTGACACTTATGGAATGCTTGTAATTATACTTCAGTATACCATAGTAACATCTGACAAAAATATCTCATAACACTGAAGCAGCGAACTTTGTGAAGACCAATACTTGTGTCATTCTCAAAACGTTTGACCACGACTGTACATGCACTGGAAGGTAGTTCATTAGAATCACGTTGCAGAAGAAAATGTCCCATTGCTTCAATACCGCCCTCGTGAGGAACATTCGTGTATAACGACACAACATCAAAAGTAACTAACAAAGTATTCTCAGGGAGAGGATCATTGACAATGGATTTTATTGACAATGTTTTTCCACAAAATCCTGGACTATCGGACCACCATTTTATTACGTTTGCAATCGCAACAAATAATCTGCTCAGACCCCAACCAAGGAGCATCAAAAGTCGTGCTATAAATTCTCAGACAACACAAAAATTCCTTGATGCCTTTCCAGACTCCTTCTGCCTACCCAAGGACGTCAGAGGACAAAAATCAGTTAACCACTTAACTGAGGAACTCAATTTAACCTTGCGCAATACCCTAGATGCAGTTGCACCCCTAAAAACGAAAAACATTTGTCATAAGAAACTAGCTCCCTGGTATACAGAAAATACCCGAGCTTTGAAGCAAGCTTCCAGGAAATTGGAACGGAAATGGCGCCACACCAAACTGGAAGTCTTCCGACTAGCTTGGAAAGACAGTACCGTGCAGTACCGAAGAGCCCTCACTGCTGCTCGATCATCCTACTTTTCCAACTTAATCGAGGAAAATAAGAATAATCCAAAATTTCTTTTTGATACTGTTGCAAAGCTAACTAAAAAGCAGCATTCCCCAAGAGAGGATGGCTTTCACTTCAGCAGTAATAAATTCATGAACTTCTTTGAGGAAAAGATCATGACCATTAGAAAGCAAATTACGGACTCCTCTTTGAATCTGCGTATTCCTCCAGGGCTTAGCTGTCCTGGATCTGCACAGCTCTGCGAGGGCCTGGGATCGGGAGAGACACTTAAGTGTTTTAGTACTATATCTCTTGACACAATGATGAAAATAATCATGGCCTCTAAACCTTCAAGCTGCATACTGGATCCTATTACTACTAAACTGCTGAAGGAGCTGCTTCCTGTGCTTGGCCCTCCTATGTTGAACATAATAAACAGCTCTCTATCCACCGGATGTGTACCAAACTCACTAAAAGTGGCAGTGATAAAGCCTCTCTTGAAAAAGCCAAACCTTGACCCGGAAAATATAAAAAACTATCGGCCTATATCGAATCTTCCATTCCTCTCAAAATTTTTAGAAAAAGCTGTTGCGCAGCAACTCACTGCCTTCCTGAAGACAAACAATGTATACGAAATGCTTCAGTCTGGTTTTAGACCCCATCATAGCACTGAGACTGCACTTGTGAAGGTGGTAAATGACCTTTTAATGGCGTCAGACCGAGGCTCTGCATCTGTCCTCGTGCTACTAGACCTTAGTGCTGCCTTTGACACCATCGATCACCACATTCTTTTGGAGAGACTGGAAACCCAAATTGGTCTACACGGACAAGTTCTGGCCTGGTTTAGATCTTACCTGTCGGAAAGATATCAGTTTGTCTCTGTGAATGGTCTGTCCTCCGACAAATCAACTGTACATTTCGGTGTTCCTCAAGGTTCCGTTTTAGGACCACTATTGTTTTCACTATATATTTTACCTCTTGGGGATGTTATTCGAAAACATAATGTTAACTTTCACTGCTATGCGGATGACACACAGCTGTACATTTCAATGAAACATGGTGAAGCCCCAAAATTGCCCTCGCTAGAAGCCTGTGTTTCAGACATAAGGAAGTGGATGGCTGAAAACGTTTTACTTTTAAACTCGGACAAAACAGAGATGCTTGTTCTAGGTCCCAAGAAACAAATTCATCTTGATGGTTGTAAAGTCGTCTCAAATAAAACTGTGAAGGACCTCGGCGTTACTCTTGACCCTGATCTCTCTTTTGACGAACATATCAAGACTGTTTCAAGGATAGCTTTTTTCCATCTACGTAACATTGCAAAAATCAGAAATTTTCTGTCCAAAAATGATGCAGAAAAATTAATCCATGCATTTGTTACTTCTAGGTTAGACTACTGCAATGCTCTATTTTCCGGCTACCCGGATAAAGCACTAAATAAACTTCAGTTAGTGCTAAATACGGCTGCTAGAATCCTGACTAGAACCAAGAAATTTGATCATATTACTCCAGTGCTAGCTTCCCTACACTGGCTTCCTGTTAAGGCAAGGGCTGATTTCAAGGTTTTACTGTTAACCTATAAAGCGTTACATGGGCTTGCTCCTACCTATCTTTCCGAGTTGGTCCTGCCGTACATACCAATACGTACGCTACGGTCACAAGACGCAGGCCTCCTAATTGTCCCTAGAATTTCTAAGCAAACAGCGGGAGGCAGGGCTTTCTCCTATAGATCTACATTTTTTATGGAACAGTCTGCCTACCCATGTGAGAGACGCAGACTCGGTCTCAACCTTTAAGTCTTTACTGAAGACTTATCTCTTCAGTAGGTCATATGATTGAGTGTAGTCTGGCCCAGGAGTGTGAAGGTGAACGGAAAGGCTCTGGAGCAACGAACAGCCCTTGCTGTCTCTGCCAGGCCGGTTCCCCTCTCCACTGGGGTTCTCTGCCTCTAACCCTGTTGCAGGGGCTGAGTCACTGGCTTGCTGGTGCTCTTTCATGCTGTCCCTGGGAGGGGTGCGTCACTTGAGTGGGTTGAGTTACTGACGTGATCTTCCTGTCTGGGTTGGCGCCCCCCTGGTTTGTGCTGTGGTGGAGACCTCTGTGGGCTATACTCGGCCTTGTCTCAGGATTGTAAGTTGGTGGTTGAGGATATCCCTCTAGTGGTGCGGGGGCTGTGCTTTGGCGGAGTGGGTGGGGTTATATCCTTCCTGTTTGGCCCTGTCCGGGGTTTCTTCGGATGGGGCCACAGTGTCTCCGGACCGCTCCTGTCTCAGCCTCCAGTATTTATGCTGCAGTAGTTTATGTGTCGGGGGGCTGGGGTTAGTTGGTTATACCTGGAGTACTTCTCCTGTCTTATCCAGTGTCCTGTGTGAATTTAAGTATGCTCTCTCTAATTCTCTCGTTCTCTCTTTCTCTCTGAGAACCTGAGCCCTAGGACCATACGTCAGGACTACCGGGCATGATGACACCTTGCTGTCCCCAGTCCGCCTGGCCTTGCTGCTATTCCAGTTTCAACTGTTCTGCCTGCGGTTACGAAACCCCTACCTGTCCCAGACCTGCTGTTTTCAACTCTTAATGATCGGCTATGAAAAGCCAACTGAGAGACCTGAGCCCTAGGACCATACGTCGGGACTACCGGCCGTGGTGACTCCTTGCTGTCCCCAGTCCGCCTGGCCTTGCTGCTATTCCAGTTTCAACTGTTCTGCCTGCGGTTATGGAACCCCTACCTGTCCCAGACCTGCTGTTTTCAACTCTTAATGATCGGCTATGAAAAGCCAACTGAGATTTATTCCTGATTATTATTTGACCATGCTTGTCACTTATGAACATTTTTGAACATCTTGGCATGGTTCTGTTATAATCTCCACCCGGCACAGCCAGAAGAGGACTGGCCACCCCTCATAGCCTGGTTCCTCTCTAGGTTTCTTCCTAGGTTTTCGCCTTTCTAGGGAGTTTTTCCTAGCCACCGTGCTTCTACACCTGCATTACTAGCTGTTTGGGGTTTTAGGCTGGGTTTCTGTACAGCACTTCGAGATATTAGCTGATGTAAGAAGGGCTATATAAAATAAAATTGATTGATTGATTGATCAAGAGATTCAATAATAGAGATCATACTGCTGGTGTCCTTTACAAAGGAGGGGAGCTGTTATGCGACTGGTCTAATAAAAAAGTCAGCAAAAGTCGATAAAGGGGCCGTTACTGCATCAATGCCCGCTACAATAGGACGCCCTGGAGGTTTTGGAACATTCTTGTGTAATTTCGGCAAATAACTTAAATACCCATCCAGGACAGTAAAGATAGTGTTCTGAAATTGGGCAGTGGGGTCACTTCTGAGTTTCTTGTAGAAGGTGTTGTCAAGCAGTTGTCTATGATCATTTACATAAACTGTCCTGTCCATGAATACAACCGACCCACCCTTATTAGCAGGGAGGGTAAGGACTGACGTAGCTGATTGTAAATCAAGCAAAGCTTGTTTTTATCCTTAGGTAAATTATGGAAAGATATGTACTCATGTTGGTTCTTCAGGAGATGAACACCTTTTTCAACGAGTCTGCAATATGTCTCAATAGAGTGATTGCGATTGGCTGGAGGTACAAAATAACTCTTACTTCTAAAAGGAGTCGGAGTATGTGCAGGTGAGCAAGCTAAATGTTCAGTTGAAATATCACGATTTGGGGAGCTAAAATATTCCCTTAAACTGATGTTTCTAAAAAAAAAATTACATGTCTCCCTTAACATCGAAATCTGAGTTGTAGGCACAAAAGAGAACCCTTTATTAAGCAAGGAGACATGGACAGGGCTCAATATCTTGCTTGATAAATGAAAGACACTCAGTCCCGTGGGTTCTGGGACCGTGTGAACGGTCCCCTCTGCCTCCGGTAGTCGTTTCTTCTTACCCTGTCGGCCCAGTCTATCGTTGGATTCAAAACTGGCACTGGAAGCGGATGAGCCGCTGGTTGTAGAGCGTTGGTCAGACGGGATTGGATAGAAGTAAGCAGCCTCCATCCTGCGTCTGTCATGGAGAAGAGGAGCAGTACCTCTATTTTCAGGGTTTCCCCAGAAGTAGACTTTGTCCTCTGCCTTGTCTTTAATGAGGTGTTCAGTAAGGGTCTGGAACAAACAGACGTGACTGTCATGAGCCTTCATGTACCGAACAAGCTTTTGAGTGTTGGAGGTTCGTCTTCTTGATGTCCCTCACTTGGGGATGACTTATTTTGTTCAATGGACTGTGTTCTAATGATTCATGCACAGATACAGGAAACCAATAAGTGTTCATATTATATATATATTATATTATTATTATACATGGTAGTAGATAGTATAAAAGTAATCCTTCTACCCCCCCCAAAAAAAAAAAAATAATATATAAAAATAATAATAATAATAATTACAAAAAACATAAAATAAAAAACAACAATATATATATATATAAAACAAACGAAAATAAAAAATCTACTAAAAAAAAAGTAAAAAATAATAATACCACAAAAAAATAATACAAAATAATAATAATTGTAAAGTGGTTATCCCGCTGGCTATAAGGTGAATGCACCAATTTGTAAGTCGCTCTGGATAAGAGCGTCTGCTAAATGACGTAAATGTAAATGTAAAAATATTCTGAAGAATGACAAGTGCTGATTTCTCCCCACGGTTCTGGTTTTGAGGCTTGGGCAGGCTGCAGTTCATCTGTCTAATCCCCTGCAAGGAGAAATACATTTAATGTATATTCCTGTTTGATATGCGTGTATATAATTAAATTGGACATGTTTTCCTTTATAATATGACAGTGTTTGTTTTGTATCCAATGCATTCAGCTTACATTAGGATGACGCAATGGAGTCTGGTCTTGAGACCACATATTGAGTGTTTCTGTCTTGTCTCGGCGTCTGATACATGTGTTTCCATCTGTCCAATAGTATTTCTCATCCACTTTCACCTAATTCTACTCATTCATGATATTGTTTGACTATTTTGGGAGGTGATGATTTACAGTCGACTCCTGATAAGAGCTCAAATACATTTTTACCTTACCGAATTATTAGATGGCCTGCAAAAAAATACATTTACGCACTGAAAAAATGAGCGTGGACCAGAATGAGGCGCTCTCCTCTCTATATATAGTTCCTGCATTGAGGAATACCATCTTCAGAGAATGTTGTGATAATTTATCTGCAGATAATCGATGACTGGAGCTCAAAAAGCAATAGTAACAGTAAACAAACCATGGAGCCAAATTAAAGTTTCTTTCACATTCTTTATTTTGACAGGAAGTCAGTGCTGAGACAGGTCTCTTTTCCAGGGGAAACCCGTATACCACCAAACTACACATTAAATAAACTTAATTATACACTACAATACATGAAAAACAAAACACAATCATAAAAAAGGAATAAAAAATACATTATTCAGTAACAAGGTCAAATGCCCTAGAAACGTCAATCCCTCAAATTTTAAAGCACATTGTAGATCATTCCAAACGCAAGGTGCAAGGAAACCAAAGGCTGATTTAGCTAATTCTCTAGACACCAAAGGAGTCTCCAGAGTTAACCAGCCCTGTGAACAGGTTTGGTACCTTGCGATTTAAGAGTAGAGGAAGCTGCACTTTGATAAAACAGTACCACCATAATCAAGAACAGCTAGAAAGGCTGACTGCAAAATATGCGATTCGGTTTCTGACCTTCACAAAAAGGAGCTGTTAAGTATTGTTGTGCAGCTTAAACTCCGGTTGTAACTGAATTTATAAAACGATGCCACTCGCGCAATTAAGAAATAAATAAGGAGTAAAGAAATAAAGTGGTGGAAAAAGTATCCAAACGTCATTCTTGAGTAAAAAAAGAAAGAAGTAAAAGATACATTAATAGAAAATGACTCAAGTAAAAGTGACCCAGTAAAATACTACTTCAGTAAAATGTCTAAAAGTATTTGGTTTTAAATATACTGAAGTATCAAAAGTAAAAGTATTAATGTAATGCGTACTTGTGTGTGGCAGTCGAAATGTATGGAGTAAAAAGTACATTATTTTCTTTAGGAATGTGGTGAAGTAAAAGTAGTCTAAAATATAAATAGTAAAGTAGTATTTTAAATTATTTTTACCGAAGTACTTTACACCACTGGAATTATAAATGGAAGAAAATCCATAGACTATTGTTCTATGGAGTGTTCTGATTTTGTTTCAATAATATTACATGTCAAAAATAGTAGCACTGGAAAGTTCCATCCTGAGTGATAAAGTAGAGGCTTTGAATGACTTTACCAGCAGCTACAGTAAGCTACACACTGCTGTCTGAGTTAAAGCTGCTGTGGTGACTTTACCAGCAGCTACAGTAAGCTACACACTGCTGTCTGAGTTAAAGCTGCTGTGGTGACTTTACCAGCAGCTACAGTAAGCTACACACTGCTGTCTGAGTTAAAGCTGCTGTGGTGACTTTACCAGCAGCTACAGTAAGCTACACACTGCTGTCTGAGTTAAAGCTGCTGTGGTGACTTTACCAGCAGCTACAGTAAGCTACACACTGCTGTCTGAGTTAAAGCTGCTGTGGTGACTTTACCAGCAGCTACAGTAGGTTAGACACTGCTGTCTGAGTTAAAGCTGCTGTGGTGACTTTACCAGCAGCTACAGTAAGCTACACACTGCTGTCTGAGTTAAAGCTGCTGTGATGACTTTACCAGCAGCTACAGTAAGCTACACACTGCCGTCTGAGTTAAAGCTGCTGTGGTGACTTTACCAGCAGCTACAGTAAGCTACACACTGCTGTCTGAGTTAAAGCTGCTGTGGTGACTTTACCAGCAGCTACAGTAAGCTACACACTGCTGTCTGAGTTAAAGCTGCTGTGGTGACTTTACCAGCAGCTACAGTAGGTTAGACACTGCTGTCTGAGTTAAAGCTGCTGTGGTGACTTTACCAGCAGCTACAGTAAGCTACACACTGCTGTCTGAGTTAAAGCTGCTGTGATGACTTTACCAGCAGCTACAGTAAGCTACACACTGCTGTCTGAGTTAAAGCTGCTGTGGTGACTTTACCAGCAGCTACAGTAAGCTACACACTGCTGTCTGAGTTAAAGCTGCTGTGGTGACTTTACCAGCAGCTACAGTAAGCTACACACTGCTGTCTGAGTTAAAGCTGCTGTGGTGACTTTACCAGCAGCTACAGTAAGCTACACACTGCTGTCTGAGTTAAAGCTGCTGTGGTGACTTTACCAGCAGCTACAGTAAGCTACACACTGCTGTCTGAGTTAAAGCTGCTGTGGTGACTTTACCAGCAGCTACAGTAAGCTACACACTGCTGTCTGAGTTAAAGCTGCTGTGGTGACTTTACCAGCAGCTACAGTAAGCTACACACTGCTGTCTGAGTTAAAGCTGCTGTGGTGACTTTACCAGCAGCTACAGTAAGCTACACACTGCTGTCTGAGTTAAAGCTGCTGTGGTGATGCGCATTATCCACTTGAATTCCCTGAACATCAACAATCATGCATGTCAGTGCATACAGCATAACAGAGTAAATATAATCTACCTTAAATATATGTATTCAGACCCCTTGACTTTTTACACATTTTGTTACGTTACAGCCTTATTCTAAAATTGATTAAATCGTTTTTTTTCAACATTATCAATCCACACACAAAATGTTAGCAAATGTACTAAACATTTTAAAAAATGACAGCGATTACAGCCTCGAGTCTTCTTGGGTATGACGCTACAAGCTTGGCACACCTGTATTTGGGAAGTTTCTCCCATTCTTCTCTGCAGAACCTCTCAAGCTCTGTCAGGTAGGATGGGGAGCGTTGCTGCACAGCTATTTTCAGGTCTCTCCAGAGATGTTCAATCGGGTTCAGGTCCGGGCTCTGACTGGGCCACTCAAGGACATTCAGAGACTTGTCCTGAAGCCAATCCTGCGTTGTCTTGGCTGTGTGTGTAGGGTCGTTGTCCTGTTGGTAGGTGAACCTTTGCCCGTCAGAGGTCCTGAGCGCTCTGGAGCAGGTTTTCATCAAGGATCTCTGTGTACTTTGCTCTGTTCATCTTTCCCTCGATCCTGACTAGTCTCCCAGTCGCTGAAAAACATCTCCACAGCATGATGCTGCCACCACCATGCTTCACCGTACGGATGGTGCCAGGTTTCCTCCAGACGTGACACTTGGTATTCAGGCCAAAGAGTTACATCTTGGTTTCATCAGACCAGAGAATCTTGTTTCTCATGGTCTGAGTCCTTTAGGTGCCTTTTGGAAAACTCCAAGCGGGTTGTCATGTGCCTTTTACTGAGAAGTGGCTTCCGTCTGGACACTCTACCATAAAGGCCTGATTGGTGGAGTCCAGCAGAGATGGTTGTCCTTCTGGAAGGTTCTCCCATCTCCACAGAGAAACTCTGGCGCTCTGTCAGTGTGACCATCGGGTTCTTGGTCACCTCCCTGACCAAGGCCCTTCTCCCAGATTGCTCAGTTTTGCTTGGCGGCCAGATCTAGGAAGAGTCTTGGTGGTTCCAAACTTCTTCCATTTAAGAATGATGGAGGCCACTGTGTTCTTGGGGACCTTCAATGCTGCAGACATTTTTTGGTACCCTTCCCCAGATCTGGGTCTGAATACTTATGTAAATAAGGTATTTCAGTTTTTATTTTTAATACATTTGCTAAAGATTCTAAAAACCTGTTTTCGCTTCGTCAATATGGGGTATTGTGTGTAGATTGATGAGGATTTTTATTTATTTAATCAATTTTAGAATAAGGCTGTAATGTAACAAAATGTGGAAAAAGGGAAGGGGTGTGAATACTTTCCGAAGGCAGTTGGTGGCGCTCTTTTTCACGCTGATTTTCAAAACGACTTCTCCGGAAATCCGTTGCAGTGACAGAGACTCTAGGCAGTGTATCCACCATCTCTTCATGGGAACTCAAACACTACAGACCCGTTGTCCTCACGTCTCCCGTCTCCTCCGAAAGGTCCAAAATCATTACTCTCTAACCCAGTCAATGGAGGCTGGTGGGAGGAGCTATAGGAGGACAGGCTCATTGTAATGGCTGAAATGGAATCAATGGAACTGAGTCAAACATGTGGTTTCCATATGTTAGATACTGTTCCATTGTTTCCCAAAACAAAACTGTGCACCCCTTTGGGTCCCCAGGACCAAGATTGAGAAACACTAACCCTCACCAACTCAACCCAACTGCAGATTACAGGCTAGTCTACCTTTAAGGCAAAGTTACAGGATAGAGGAGCACCTGGTGATTTTGGCAGGGAAGTTACAATGCCCCTCTTTGGCACAGTGAGAGGTCATCGTGACCCCAGAGACAAATCTTAGCACCTGAGAAGACCCTGATCAGAATATCCCTTCAGCAACTCCCTACGCGTGACCTCTGCCGCGACCCCGGCAATTCAAAACAGTCTCCCTCTTTCCAACTCAGCCAGGCTTTGATTGCTTCTGTACGCAATAACTGGTGCTTTTACTATTAAAGTGCATTGTCCCTGTCAAATAAATGAATAAATCAGCACATATTACTGACTACCTAAGCCACACCTAAGATGGCGGATGCAACAACAAATGCTGACGACATAGTGCTATATATGGAGCGGTAGGCAGACTAGTGGTTAAGCGCATGGGGCCAGTAACCAAAAGGTTGCCGGTTCCAATCCCTGAGCAACCTAGGTGAAAAATCTGTCGGTGCCCTTGAGCAAGGCACTTAACCCTAGTCGCTCTGGATATGAGCTTCTGCTAAATGACTAACATGTAAATATAGTGATGCATAGTTCTGTATAGTCATAGGCAAGCATGGTCCTTGGTAGCGCATGTAACTCCAGGATAGTGTGTTTGATTCCTGGGACCGTCCATACATGTCTGCTAGATGGCATATAATACTATTATTATAAATTAGATCATTTCACATATTTTACAATCTTTTAAACCTCTGACAGACTGGGTTCACTGGCCTCATCTTCCTCATTCTTCGTCGTCTCCTTGTTCTTCTTCATTAAGGGTTCTGCATTACTGACGTCCAAGGTTCCTGTTTAAATGGATGAGAGACAGGACTAGAACACAACCGTCTAACACGTCACATGAACACAGTAAACTAAGTATGTGTTTCACATCCCTGGACTGGTGAAATCTACTATGTAGTCAAGTCCTCTGTTCAACCTATTGACCATGTAGACCAGTGGTCACCAACCTTTTCTGAGTCAAGATCACTTTGAGTGAAAAAGCAAGCCGAGATCTAACCCTCAGATTCTCTTTTAAACATGACTGAAAAAACATAAGCAACATTAACCAATTAAAAACTGTTCTGTAGCAATCAGGTTTGTACAGTAGGCTATAAGTCCAATACATTATCACTGCATATTGGCTATGCTTGGATTTCCCTGCCAATCTTGTTCTTCTCAGACCACTTAGAAATTATATTTTTATAAATGTGTTATATGATCACACTGGTAATAGATCATGTGTTGTATTATTTGTGAGGCACAGCTAAGTGAGAATAATAATTAGCTTTTATTTTTACTGAACTGATGACCTGTATCTGATGGTCAGTCTGAGGGGAGGGAGAGAGCAGTGGTGAGGCTGACTGATTGAGGTCAGTCTGAGGGAGAGAGCGCGGTGAGGCTGACTGATGACCTTATCTGATGGTCAGTCTGAGGGGGGAGAGAGCAGCGGTGAGGCTGCTGTGACCTGTGGTCGTCTGAGGGAGGGAGAGAGCAGTGGTGAGGCTGACTGATTGTTGTGGGGGGGAGAGCAGTGGTGAGGCTGCCTCTCACCCGACTCACTGTCCCTCCACCCTCCTTCCCTCTGCTGAGAAAAGGACAGTCTTCCAGCTGATGGCGAAAACTCAAGTCGCACTAAGTGTTGACAGTGTTCGTTTAGTCTCTCTCTAGTCTTGGTTTTAAACGTTTTGAAATCTCACAGTATCAACTTTGCTGTGCGTTAGAGGCTTTGTTTTAAACCTATGGCTCGAAGATACTGTGCAGACACGGTGATCTGAGCTATCTGATTGGCCAGTGGTCGGCCTATAGGAGGACTTGATTTGCTCTCTGGACCTGCCGGGTAGGCGGAGTTCTACCTTCAGACAAATGAAATGGGGACACTTTTCCTTCCCGGCACCAGGGCTGCTGAATCAAGTGGACCTACTGCAAACGGCACCGAAGACATAAAGTAAATAGGAACACAAGGCTTTATCGTTGGGTTTTTTACTGAAATGTTTGGTGATCGACTAGGAATGTCTTGGAGATGGACCAGTCAATCGCGATCGACCGGTTGGTGACCACTGATGTAGACAGACATGAATTACCTCTCTCTTTAGGTTGTTTTATATAGCGCAGTTAGACCTCCACCAGATAACACTACCACACCAGGAAGTAACTCCCATGACTTACCATGCTGATGGTCAACATCCCTTTTCTTATCAACAGGTAGATACCTCCAGCACCAGCTACAACTCCAACAAGAGCTGCAACAAGACCTGTCAGCCACGAGGACTTGCACTGCGTAGGAAACATTTGATCTGAAACACAGGATGTAGAATTATTACAATACCTAATGCGTATTACACATGAAATGACTTAAACAACAGGACATTTTTTACCGATAGTGCCTTCTTTCAGATATCCAAAACAGACCCTCACCTGGAATATGAACCCGTCTCTCCTTCATGTGTTTGATCTTCGGCTGTTGAACCCGACAGGTGAACGTGTTGTTGTCAGTTTTCGGGACGTTGACATGGCTTGTCACAGTGTAGCAGCCTTCACGGTCTCTGGATGTCTCTGGAGGTCCAGCAGCAGGGAGGACACGTCCATGAACGTCACACCACTCCATGACAGGCTCTGGGTAGCAGCCTTCAGCCTCACAGCGCAGGACCACCTTTGATTCCTTCAATGGAGATTACTGGTCGAGACGCTGCACCTATAGAGATACAGAGATATACCACGGCTCTCAGCCAATCAGCATTCAGGGCTCAAACCACCTTGTTCATAATGTTATACCACGGGTATGACAATAAAATAATTACGTTGGTAACCAGTTTATAATAGCAATAAGGCAACTCAGGGTTTGTGGTATATGGCCAATATCCCACGGCTAATGGCTTTATCCAGGTTGCGTCGTGCATAAGAACAGACCTTAGCCGTGGTATATTGGCCATATGCCACACCCCCTCGTGACTTATTGCTTAAATATAACAAGGGTTTGCTAATACTTATGGACCTTAAAATTCAAAAAGTAACTTCCAATGACTCACAGCATTGTACATTGAATTAGCTGGGGTTATCACACTATTAAGGTTAGTATGTAGGCTAACCAATCTATCTAACTAATACTCATCATGCAATGGACTTGACATTGAACTCACCCTTGATTTCATGTGATCTGTCTCTTAAGGGGGATTGGGTGGTCAGCAGGTGTGTTGACTCACCAACAATGAGTTGAATGGTGGTTTTCTGGTGGTCCAACAGTGGAATGTAACAGGTGTAGTTTCCAGCATCAGAGAGTTTCACTCTGGTCAGCTTTAAACTAGCGTTGCCTTCCTCTAGTTCTTCTTTAAACAGTGACGTCCTTCCCCTGAATGATGGATTCTGGAGCGCAAAGTTGTCCTTCTCATCTCTGTAAAGATGCACCTCTTTTGGTTTTAGGTCAGGTCTCTGCCATTCTACTGTCTGATACACAGCGCTAACGGTGGGTCTCAGGGTGCAGGGCAGGATGACGTCGTCGCCAACTAAGGCCACAATGGGCTCAGCAGAACCAGCAACCTGAACTGTCCCTGAGAGAAACAGATTACAGAGTGATATACTTTGAGACAAAGCAAGATACAGGCCTACTGAATGATGAGCAGGTTGACATTGACTCCCACAACAGCTAAGGCAGTTTGAACCAGGAAATGGTCAATGAACACTGACTAGCATTAGACTAAGCAAGATATAATGTTGAGCAGGTTGACAGTGACTCCCACACTAAAACCATCTCATTAATAGTAGGGATCAGTTAGAATAATCGGTTTATCGATTAGTTGATCGGGGGTGTTTGAATCAATCACAGATACGGAAAAGGCTGCATTTCCCACAGACAGCTGATCTCACTTTAGTGAGAGCTTTATACAAGGGTACCTCAGGAGCCATGTTTTAAAGGTCCAATGCAGCCGTTTTTAGCTCGTTATCAAATCATTTCTGGGTAACAATTAAGTACCTTACTGTGATTGTTTTCACTTAAAATGGTCAAAAAGAAACAAAAATAGAATCTTAGCAAAGAGCAATTTCTCAAGCAAGAATTTATCTAGGACTGTCTGGGAGTGGTCTGAGTGGGGAGGGGGAAACTGAAAACTAGCTGTTATTGGCAGAGAGGTTTGGAACTCTTTCTTATTGGTCTATTAACTAATTTACCGCATGGTGATGTCACCATGGAAGGACAAAACTCCATCCCACCAAAACAGGCTGAAATTTCAGTCAGTCTTTTCAAACAGCTCTTACACTAAAAGGGCATTATCATCATTTACACAATTTCACAGTATTATTCCAACCTCAGTGTGGAAATCAAACACAGGAAAATCACATTTTTGACTGCACTGGGCCTTTAATAGCTCTCCTGAAAGGTTACCTGAAGACATTTGTTAAAAGAGGCAATCAGCTGTTGAAACAATAACGAAGCCTATTTCCTGTTTCGGTAAGAAAGGGGACTGAAGAAATGTAACCACTCTCAAGTTAATAGACAGAGCTATGGGTGCAACAACTGACCATCCATGACATTAAAATGTTACACCTGCAAATCTGTGTACAGGACAAATAAACTTTTGATTTGGCCCCGGTTTCCTATAAGTATCTTAAGGCTAAGTTTATCGTTAGAGCCATAGGATCCTATCCGATGCTTTTGGGAAACCGGGCCCTGTTCCATTCTATAGATGCTGAGTTTAAGAAAGTTTAAATAAGTAACGTCACAACCGCAAAATCCACATTAGCACTAGCTAGCAAACGTACTTACTGCCTGTGTCACTTGATGTTGATGATATGGTGATGATGTACATTAACATTGTACACGACCAGCAGGGCAAAGAAGTCTTCATATTGCCCGGTTAAGCGTCCAACGTTATGGTGCTCCGGTTAAAGACACAAGAGGCAGGATCAGGCAGGAAACATTGAAGTGAAGTGACTCTGCCGGGTTTATAGAAACACACACATGCTGGAACATCACGTCATACATGCAGAGCGTCACTGCCCGCCCCGCCCTCCCCGCCCGCCCCGCGCCCCGCCCTCCCCGCCCGCCCCGCCCTCCCCTCCAATGACTGTAAAGAGAGAGGGAGCAGCCCACCCCATTAAGTGTAACTTCATCATCAGAGCCAGGTGGTTGGTTGGTTTAGGGGCTATTGGAAACACACAACTCTACATGGTTGGGTTAGAGCAGTCCTTCTCAAAGAGTGGGGCGCCCCCTGGTGGGGCTCGGAGTAATGCCGGGGGGGGGGCGCGTGTGACCCCGTGGAACATGCTTTTTTTTCTGCAGGGAGTATTTTTTTTTTTGCACCGAACAAGAGCACACAGAGCAGGAGATATGAAGTGCAGATAACAAACCCTTAAGAGACACCATGGAAACATATTCAACTGGGATGAAAAGAAAGGCGGAGAGAGACAGAGATACTGAGACAAACGTACGTCTCCCGAAAGCTACGACGAGGAAATATGACGAAGCGTATGTAGCGCTTGGCTTCACTGTGACTACGGTGGGAGACGAGGAAAGACCGGTATGTTTACTGTGTCTAAAAATGTTGGTAGCGGACAGCACGAAGCCAAATAAATTAAGGCGTCACTTAAAGACATTACACCCCAATCACGCTGATAAGCCGCTTGAGTTTTTTCAGCGAAACGTGCCGAATATTGCCAACAATCTTCCCGCTTTGTGAATGCTACTTCAGTAAACCAGCGAGCACTGTTAGCATCATATAAGGTGGCGTACCAAATTGCTCAGTGCAAAAAACCCCACTCCATAGCAGAGGAGCTGATACTGCCTGCAACATTAGACATGGTCTCTGTCATGCTGGATGACGCAAGTGCTGCAAAAATAAAAACTATCCCTCTGTCCAATGACACTGTCGCCAGACGTATAAATGACATTGCTAACGATCTTAAAGAACATCTGGTAGATAAACTCAAAGACAAACGTTTTGCCTTACAGTTCGATGAAGCAACTGACAGTAACAAAGACTGTTTGTTTATCGCTTATGTACGTTTTGACATGACAAACTCCCTGTGTGAGGATCTACTTTTTTGTAAATATGTCAGAGACAGAGCCACAGCTGAAGAGCTATTCAAAATGCTGGACTGCTTCCTGACTGAGAATGAGCTAAAGTGGGAGAACTGCATTGGTGTTTGCAGTGATGATGCACAGACCACGGCAGGGATGAGAAAAGGACTTCGGGCACTCATCAAGAAGGCCTCACCTAATGCTGAGTGGACACACCGTGTTATACACAGAGAAGCACTGGCATCAAGGCACCTTTCCTCTGAATTAAGTGAGGTTATGACTGACATTGTAGGTGTAGTCAATTTTATAAAGACCAGACCACTAAAAACAAGAGCCTTCTCTGCTATCTGTGAGGAGATGGGAGCTGAACATCAAGCTGTGCTGTTTCACAGTGAAGCAAGGTGGCTGTCACGAGGAAAAGTCTTGTCCCGAGTTTTTGAGCTCAGAGAGCAGATAAGAATGTTTTCGGAGCAGGAGCACAAGTATGACCTCGCAGAAAAATTTTGTGATGAGAACTTCCTGGCAAAACTGGCCTACCTGAGTGACATATTTGGAAAGCTAAATGAACTAAATCTACAGCTTCAAGGGAAAGATAAACACCTCCCTCAGGTCACAGACAAGATCAGCTCTTTCACTCGAAAGCTTGCAATGTGGGGCAGGCGACTTGATGAAGGACATACTGATTCATTCGAGAACCTGCATGAATTTGTTGACACTACTGACTATGATGCCACCTCAGTGATTCCATATATTAAGGAGCATATTTCATCACTGATGGGATTCTTTAAAAAGTACTTCCCTGAAAACAGTTCCCAATATGACTGGGTGAGAGACCCTTTCAATGCACCAGCTCCAACTGGTTTCAGCTCTGCAGAGGAGGACCAGTTCATTGATATGACGTCTGACTCGACCTTGAGACTGAGGTTCACATCACAGACACTGAGTGAATTCTGGCTGAGTGTAGAGAGACTCTTAGGGCAGAGGGCCATGGGCATTCTTCTTCCTTTTGCAACATCTTATCTTTGTGAGACTGGCTTCTCTACTGTTGCTGCACTGAAGACCAAGTACAGGTCCCAGCTAAACATTGAGCAGGAGCTGAGAGTTGCAGTATCATGCTTCAAACCCCGCTTCGAAAAGCTGTGCACTGCAAAACGTGCTCATTGTAGCCATTAATCCTGACTTCCTCATTTTGATTTAAGCAAAAACTGAAGCAGGAAGCACCAGTGATTCGGTTAATAAAAAAGTGGTCAGATGACGCAGATGCTAAGCTACAGGACTGTTTTGCTAGCACAGACTGGAACATGTTCCGGGATTCTTCAGACAGCATTGAGGAGTACACCACATCAGTCACTGGCTTCATCAATAAGTGCATAGATGATGTCGTCCCCCACAGTGACCGTACGTACATACCCCAACCAGAAGCCATGGATTACAGGAAACATCCGCACTGAGCTAAAGGGTAGAGCTGCCGCTTTCAAGGAACGGGACTCTAACCCCGGACGCTTATAAGAAATCCCGCTATGACCTCCGACGAACCATCAAACAGGCAAAGAGTCAATACAGGTCTAAGATTGAATCATACTACACTGGCTCTGACGCTCAGTCGGATGTGGCAGGGCTTGAAAACTATTACAGACTACAAAGGGAAGCACAGCCGCGAGCTGCCCAGTGACACAAGCCTACCAGACGAGCTAAACCACTTCTATGCTCCGCTCGAGGCAAGCAACACTGAAGCATGCATGAGAGCACCAGCTGTTCCGGATGACTATGTGATCACGCTCTCCGTAGCCGATGTGAGTAAGACTTTTAAGCAGGTCAACATTCACAAGGCCGCAGGGCCAGACGGATTACCAGGACGTGTACTCCGAGCATGTGCTGACCAACTGGCAAGTGTCTTCACTGACATTTTCAACATGTCCCTGACTGAGTCTGTAATACCAACATGTTTCAAGCAGACCACCATAGTCCCCGTGCCCAAGAACTCTAAGATAACCTGCCTAAATGACTACCGACCCGTAGCACTGACGTCTGTAGCCATGAAGTGCTTTGAAAGACTGGTCATGGCTCACATCAACAGCATAATCCCAGAAACCCTAGACCCACTCCAATTTGCATACCGCCCCAACAGATCCACAGATGATGCAATCTCTATCGCACTCCACACTGCCCTTTCCCACCTGGACAAGAGGAACACCTACGTGAGAATGCTATTCATTGACTACAGCTCAGCATTCAACACCATAGTGCCCTCTAAGCTCATCACTAAGCTAAGGATCCTGGGACTAAACACCTCCCTCTGCAACTGGATCCTGGACTTCCTGACGGGCCGCCCCCAGGTGGTAAGGGTAGGTAACAACACATCTGCCACACTGATCCTCAACACGGGGGCCCCTCAGGGGTGCGTGCTCAGTCCCCTCCTGTACTCTCTGTTCACCCATGACTGCATGGCCAGGCACGACTCCAACACCATCATTAAGTTTGCCGACGACACAACAGTGGTAGGCCTGATCACCGACAACGATGAGACAGCCTATAGGGAGGAGGTCAGAGATCTGGCCGTGTGGTGCCAGGACAACAACCTCTCCCCTTAACGTGACCAAGACAAAGGAGATGATTGTGGACTACAGGGAAAAAAAAGAGGACTGAGCACGCCCCCATTCTCATCAACGGGGCTGTAGTGGAACAGGTTGAGAGCTTCAAGTTCCTTGGTGTCCACATCACCAACGAACTATCATGGTCCAAACACACCAAGACAGTCGTGAAGAGGGCACGACAAAGCCTATTCCCCCTCAGGAGACTAAAAAGATTTGGCATGGGTCCTCAGATCCTCAAAAAATTATACAGCTGCACCATTGAGAGCATCCTGACTGGTTGCATCACCGCCTGGTATGGCAACTGCTTGGCCTCTGACCGCAAGGCACTACAGAGGGTAGTGCATACGGCCCAGTACATCACTGGGGCAAAGCTTCCTGCCATCCAGGACCTCTATACCAGGCGGTGTCAGAGGAAGGCCCTCAAAATTGTCAAAGACTCCAGCCACCCTAGTCATAGACTGTTCTCTCTGCTACCGCACGGGCAAGCGGTACCGGAGTGCCAAGTCTAGGTCCAAAAGACTTCTCAACAGCTTCTACCCCCAAGCCATAAGACTCCTGAACAGCTAATCATGGCTACCCGGACTATTTGCACTGCCCCCACCCCATCCTTTTTACGCTGCTGCTACTCTGTTAAGTATTTATGCATAGTCACTTTAACTCTACCCACATGTACATATTACCTCAACTACCTCAACTAGCCGGTGCCCCCGCACATTGACTCTGCACCGGTACCCCCCTGTATATATAGCCTCCCTACTGTCACTTTATTTTACTTCTGCTCTTTTTTTCTCAACACTTTTCTTTGTTGTTGTTTTATCCTTACTTTTTTTTTTGTTTAAAATAAATGCACTGTTGGTTAAGGGCTGTAAGTAAGCATTTCACTGTAATGTCTGCACCTGTTGTATTCGGCGCATGTGACCAATAAAATTTGATTGGATTTGATTTGATTTTTAAAAAATCAGCACAAATTGTTTTATTCATTTTTGTTTTATAGGTCAAAGTGTTTCATATATTATGCTCCTGAGTTAATGTTGCTGATCAATTTGAATTTATTATTATTTATTGATGATATTTAATTTAATTTTTCAGTATCAAATGGTCAAAAAATGTTTACAGTTTAAATAAGGATTGAATTATTTTCTTAATTTCAGGCAAATTGATGCACTTTAAGTATTTTCTGTTACAGACTAAAAAACAATGTTAATAAAGTTATTCTTTGTTGTAAGTTGATATATATTTAATGTTAATAAGGATACAATGTTATGCAGAGGTGTACTTATAACAATTTTATAGACAAATGATACTATTTACAGTCGCGCGGAGAGTTGGGGGGCGCAAATGTTTACTTCTTCCTAGGGGGCGTAACAGAAAATAATTGAGAAGCACTGCTGTAAATGAACAGTGTTGCCATGTGGTCTTGTCGCCAAATTGGGCTACTTTGAAAACGATGTCGCGGGTGAAAATGTATTGGTCGAGGGTTGCGGGTTTTTGGCCAATTTCTAAGTTGCACGGCGGCCGTCAAGGCATTTCTCTTAAAAATATATATTTCACTGTGACCTGCTGCTGACTGTAGGCTGTGAGACGGGCTGTTGCTGAGGGAGGGAGGGAGGGAGTGGTGTTGAGGTCCGGAGGGGGGTTAGTTATTACCAAGCATGAGGTCCCCACATTGTAGCCTTTACATTGAATATATTCACTGATCATGTACTCTACCTTGGCAAATAAAGGTGCAGTTCAGGTATGAATGTTTGTGAGACATTAGTTTTCAGTCGTATCCAATACCAGGAGTATCCAACTCCAGTCTTTGATTGATGCTGTGTCTGCATGTATGTATTACAATTATACACTTCAACAGTGTTTACCAATCCTGGTCCTGGGACATCAATGGTTACACATTGTAACTATGCAATAGACTACAAACATGTTTTATCTAGTTTAAGGCTGATTTGTAATTCGTATATACAGAAACAGAGTTTTAAAAACAGTACACTACACTTCCTATGCATCATGTAATTACTCTAAAACCGGTTAATCTCACGATCTAATTTCCTTCATCTGCACTGATCTGAGGACACGGGATTGCCAAGCGTCACGTCTGGAGGTAATTAATTTATTTCCAAAGCTGCAATGATGGGACACACACAGTATGGATGAATGATCAGTAGTGACGGGATGTAAATAGCACTCCCACAGCAATTCTCCATAAATCTGCTGCATAATATACTAACAAAAAATAATAATCAAAACGTCTACTAAGGTCATTGTGATCATATAGTGGATTTAACCATTTCTAATAATTCCTAATTTACTATAATACAAATAAATACATTGTTTCCATGTGTAATCTCATATTTAACAACATCAGAATAAACTATCATCCATTTTAGCGTTCAAAATATTCCAAAATGAACCTGAAATGACTCAATGTCACCCTGAAATGACTCAATGTGAGGAAATATAACACACCTAGAATATACCACGTATTTTCCTAAACTAACAAAACCAGGCTAATAAACTGGCTGGTGTTCATGAGTTTATAAAACATATACTTTATACATTTGTCATAAATTACCTGCAAATGATGGGACACACACAGTATGGATGAATGATCAGTAGTATATAAATATCACTCCTAAAGAAGATGCATCTTCGAGTTAGCTACCAACTTCAAAGAGGGAACTTTAGCTAGCATAAAACCCACATGGAAAACGGAGATTCGGCAAATATCATATAAAGAGTGGCTTCTTTGACGCCAAACCAACAACAGTAGTTATTAATAACATAAATTGCTCATTTCCGATGTAAAAGGTGGATTTTATGATGTAATGTCAACTTCATACATGTCTAACCCTGGACAATTCAATGTTCAACTCCCCCACAGCAATTCTCCATAAATGTGCTGTGGACGACCCAGAATCCCAGACCTTTATCACTGAGCGTATTTGACACTCATCTACCAGGAGGTGGCATAATACCCATTTTTATGCAGGATTTTAACAACTTCATTACCCCGTTACACTTACACAAGTCCCAATTTCTTATAGCCTAATTTTCTAGACATCAATGTACAGCAACATTTTTACACGTCACTGCAGAACACCTGCCATATGGACACATACTCAGCTGTGGGGCTTACAAGACCCCAATTTCATATAATTTTCAAGACATCAATGTAGCAGTAGAACAAATATCACAATATCGGAATATAACTTCAAATAAAATAAATCAATGTAGGCTACAGCAGAACACACATATGAGAATATACAGGCCTCCTGCCTATGGGATAATATATAGGCCTCCTGCCTATGGGATAATATATAGGCCTCCTGCCTATGGGATGATATATAGGCCTCCTGCCTATGGGATAATATATAGGCCTCCTGCCTATGGGATAATATATAGGCCTCCTGCCTATGGGATGATATATAGGCCTCCTGCCTATGGGATAACATATAGGCCTCCTGCCTATGGGATGATATATAGGCCTCCTGCCTATGGGATAAATATAGGCCTCCTGCCTATGGGATGATATATAGGCCTCCTGCCTATGGGATGATATATAGGCCTCCTGCCTATGGGATAATATATAGGCCTCCTGCCTATGGGATGATATATAGGCCTCCTGCCTATGGGATGATATATAGGCCTCCTGCCTATGGGATAATATATAGGCCTCCTGCCTATGGGATGATATATAGGCCTCCTGCCTATGTGATGATATATAGGCCTCCTGCCTATGGGATGATATATAGGCCTCCTGCCTATGGGATAATATATAGGCCTCCTGCCTATGTGATAATATGAAGCACATATTCAGATTCCAAACGTGTTCTGTGCTGTGAAGGTAAAGGCAGAAAAATGTCCTAACTTAGTTTTCAAAACCTCCCACAATGACTCTCCCCATGGTCAAGTCCATTTAACTCCTGAGAGTCAACTTCTTGCTCAAGCCATGAGCGGGCCTGTGGCTGTGACGTCTCCAAGCCAGGAGCGGGCCTGTGGCTGTGACGTCTCAAGCCAGGAGCGGGCCTGTGGCTGTGACGTCTCAAGCCATGAGCGGGCCTGTGGCTGTGACGTCTCCAAGCCATGAGCGGGCCTGTGGCTGTGATGTTTAGCCTCCTTCTAAGGCTGTTCTGGTTAGTGTCTATTTATTTATTGTTCATTTTGAGTTTTAACCTGGGTGTCCTCTTTAGCCTTGTCTACAAGGCTTGCTGCCACCAAATTTACATTTACATTTTACATTTTAGTCATTTAGCAGACGCTCTTATCCAGAGCGACTTACATTATCTTTTTATTTTTCATACTGGCCCCGCGTGGGAATCGAACCCACAACCCTGGTGTTGCAAACGCCATGCTCTACATCCCTGCCGGCCATTCCCTCCCCTACCCTGGACGACGCTGGGCCAATTGTGCACCGCCCCATGGGTCTCCCGGTCGTGGCCGGCTACGACAGAGCCTGGATTCAAACCAGGATCTCTAGTGGCACAGCTAGCACTGTGATGCAGTGCCTTAGACCACTGCGCCACTCGGGAGACCCAAATGCGCCTTGATTCAGGAATGTTCAAAAACCTTTTTTCTGAGGGCTCTTTGTTGTTGTTTTTTATGTCTGAGACAGAGGATGTTAATTTACTGTCCATTCCACCCACTGTTTTGCTAGTTTAATCCCTCCAGTCGTTCCTGGACCCAAGCTCCCTACCTTTTTGCATGTTGTACAGCCCAACTTTGAATTCTGCATGACAAGCCAGGGGTTATACGTTTGCTTGTTCTTGAACTGCAAATTGCACCTGCTCCGAGCACTTGGTCGGTGGAGGCACTGCCCCCTCCCCCAGCTCCCCTTCTCCCTCTCCCACTGAGTCTGACTCGATAGTAGCCCTACTAGCTAGTGGAGGTGCCGGTGGTGATGATGAACTATGGGGGTGATAAGAGGTGGTGATGCTGAATTATGGGGGTGAAAAATGGTGGTGATGCTGAACTATGGGGGTGATAAGTGGTGGTGATGCTGAGCTACGGGGGTGATAAGTGCCGGTATTGAATCTGAACTATGGGGGTGATAAGTGGTGGTGATGCTGAACTATGGGGGGTGATAAGTGGTGGTGATGCTGAACTATGGGGGTGATAAGTGGTGGTGATGCTGAACTATGGGGGGTGATAAGTGGTGGTGATGCTGAACTATGGGGGTGATAAGCGGTGGTGATGCTGAACTATGGGGGTGGCTACTGACACCTCTCACCAAGTCACCTAACATCTTCCTAGCGACATAAAATACTGCCATGAATTAACATGGACTGTCAATGGAGGCAAGTTTTTTTCTAACGGCTTGTGTACACTAGCACCCAGTAAATGTACACTAGCACCCAGTAAATTGCAGCGTGCCTCTTCGGCCTCATAGAGTGGCTCGCTTGTGGGCGTGGTGGCAGCATATGCAGCACATTCGATTGTGCGTCAATAATTCATTAAATGGGTAAATAGTTTAATCCATTCTCCATTTCATGAATTTATTCACAGGTAAATAAACTCAGCAAAAAAAAGAAACCTCCCTTATTCAGGAACCTGTCTTTCAAAGATAATTTGTAAAAATCCAAATAACTTCACAGATCTTCATCGTAAAGGGTTTAAACACTGTTTCCCATGCTTGTTCAATGAACCATAAACAATTAATGAACATGCACCTGTGGAACGGTCGTTAAGACACTAACAGCTTACAGACTGTAGGCAATTAAGGTCACAGTTATGAAAACTTAGGACACTAAAGAGGTCTTTCTACTGACTCTGAAAAACACCAAAAGAAAGATGCCCAGGGTCCCTGCTCATCTGCGTGAACGTGCCTTAGGCATGTTGCAAGGAGGCATGAGGACTGCAGATGTGGCCAGGGCAATAAATTGCAATGTCCATACTGTGAGACGCCTAAGACAGCGCTACAGGGAGACAGGACGGACAGCTGATTGTCCTCGCAGTGGCAGACCACGTGTAACAACACCTGCACAGGATCGGTACATCCGAACATCACACCTGCGGGACAGGTACAGGATGACAACAACAACTGCCCAAGTTACACCAGGAACGCACAATCCCTCCATCAGTGCTCAGACTGTCCGCAATAGGCTGAGAGAGGCTGGACTGAGGGCTTGTAGGCCTGTTGTAAGGCAGGTCCTCACCAGACATCACCGGCAACAACGTCGCCTATGGGCACAAATCTCAACCCCATTGAGCATGTCTGGGACCTGTTGGATCGGAGGGTGAGGGCTAGGGCCATTCCCCCCAGAAATGTCTGGGAACTTGCAGGTGCCTTGGTGGAAGAGTGGGGTAACATCTCACAGCAAGAACTGGTAAATCTGGTGCAGTCCATGAGGAGGAGATGCACTGCAGTACTTAATGCAGCTGGTGGCCACACCAGATACTGACTGTTACTTTTGATTTAGCCCCCCCCCCCCCTTTTAGTTATATGCTCTAAACCACTCTGGTGACAAACAAACTTTGCTGCCCTGTTTCCAATCGCCTACATGGCTGGGAGAACATATTCAAGTAAGTAAATACATTTCGAAAAATTTAAAAAAAACAAAAAACTGATGCATTATTAGCTAACTAGCTACAGTGCAGGCTAACTCAAATGAGCTGCTAATGTAGCTAGCTAGCTATCTAGCCAACTTTACAAACTGTATAGATAGATAGCTAAGTGAACTAAATTTGACCAGTGTCGTATATGATGAATGGTGGCAATTATCGCTGTCAACAAAGAGTCCGTTATGCTGCATCATGTTAGAAGTTTTTATTCATACCACGAGGTTACAGCATAAATTACAGACACGCGTTGTCCGAGGAGAACGGCCGTCAGATTGCTATGGCCGTTCTAACGTCTCATCGTTTAACCCCTATTTATAAACACTGATGCCCCCTCTTCTGGCCAATCACCAGTCTCCCCTGTCTACAACCCACCTCCTGTCTGTGATATGTGGTATTACACCTAAAACATTCCCTCTTGATACCACAACTCAACATTCTTTCAGTTCCATTTAAAAACATTTAACACCATCGTATTGTCAATACACTACATTCCCCCCTTTCGAGACAACCTAAACGTCTCGAAACCAAACAGAATAGGATTATGACTAGTAACAACTTATCTTATTGAGTATCTTTAACCTTAAACCAAAACATTCTCCTCTAGAGTGTAAATACCTTTCTTATGCAATATGAATACCTGTTGATGAAGTGTGAACACATTACTATGAATTATGAATAAATCTTTATGGAGTGTGAGAGCGAAAAACCTGTCCGGCAACCTTTGTTCCAAATCCATCCATCAATCAAGACAGTAAAATTCTCTCACGGTCCCTCTGCCCCAGGCAACCACCGCGGTACTCCAGATAAACTCATAAACCATGTAAAGACATTTGAAACTATGATGCCATTAAATACACATGTTTCCCCTGCAAACAAAATCCTATCCAGAAACATCCACTCTCAAGCTGGTCAACCCATAGGACTTGAAAAGGAATCTCTCCCTGCCTAACCGTCCTTTCCCTAACCCCATCGAAATAAACAAAAGCATCTAAGATCCTCATCTGCATTCAATAACATCAAACATCATTCTACTAAAATCAATACCTAAGAATATGACACAATTATGTATTACACATCAAATATGTCTATATTTCATTGCTGACACTGGAATGTAGTCCACTACACTTCATCTCCTCCGTAGTCTCCTCCTCCAATGGACTTGTTGATGATGGAATCAGCCACACCCTCCTTGTTTCATCTCCTCCAGTCATATTCTCCCTTCCCATGTTCCCCCACATGCTTCTGGAAGAAAAGAAAAAACCCAACAGTATCTTTTGCAAACTAACATTTTGAAATTAAACCTTAAATGACATATCAATGATGTATGAATCACATTATCCATTCCCCCCTTTATTCATAAAATCATTCTAAAATCATATTAAAATCAGCCTACAAAATGTTTTCCTTGAAACAATAAAAATAAAATGATCAAATAATGAAAAAGGATATTTATCCATCAGTTCCACTTGTCCATCTTTATCTAGATCAGGAACAGTCAACACCGGCATCTGAGTGTTGTCTCCAGGCACCACTTCTCCAACCTATCTCAATCTCATAACTTTCTCAAAAGTCAGTACAAACATCACACAGTGTTATCAAAGCTGAAACTAAAATCTGACCCATCACTGCCCCTACTGGCCTAACTGATCTTGCAACCAAATCCTCTCAAATCTCCATAGTTACATTGTCAGTCAAAAGCTAATCATTTAACCATCAAAATCCTGCTTTTCTACTACCTGGTATATAAAAAAATAACCTATTATTTGTCATTACTACCCTTAAAGTCATACTTATCCAAAGTTATACTATACTCATCACCCTCTGATATTCCCATAAACATACCCCTTACCTCATATGTTTTATTAGAACAACAATAACTTTTAGCCCTCAATGTTTCACCTGAATACTTCAGGTTTCCACTGTTACCTGACTTTACCTTCCATCTAACAATTCCCATAGGGTAATCCCTTTACCCAAGAACACTTAAACCCTACTGTTCTGACAACTACATTATTTTATCTGTCAATGACTGTTGCCGATACCACAGCCATGACAAAGCATAACACTTACCCACACCTGACAGAGGCCGCGCGACCGTCTAACACGTCTTGGGCTGGCATCCCCAACAGACATCAACCCTCAAGATTCCTCACCGATTCTTACAGAATGAGTTAATCTATCTCTAATTTTCACAACAGAGGAACGAGCAGCACTGATCAGATGCCCCCCCCCCCTCTGTCATCAAAATCAAAAGACCTCATCCTGCAGTTTCCATGATGAATCTCTCTTCTCCATTTCAGATTAATCTATATTACTCTCTACTACTATCTGCTCTACTTTTTTAACCCTATTCGTAGTAACCTAAACCCCTGAGTCTCTCTTGCTGCCTCCTTTAATTTCAGAAAAGTTGTTGTCATCCTTCCTACATTTGCTATTACCATCGTATCATTAATCCCTTCCCAAAGTTACCATTAACGTTGTTGATTTAGTTGATGAATTAAAACCCTTAATTCCTTCTAGTGGAAAGCTACCAACATCCTATTTGTATTATTCACTGTTGGAGTGACTACTGTAATAAACTTATCCTTAACTCCCTCTGTGACTGTGAAAAGTTTTACAGACTTCAAATCTTCCATTATAAGCATCACTTTACGAATTACATAGCCCTTTAACCAATAATTCTTAACCGGAACAAATTTCTATGCTTTCACTAGATAAGTACACATATTCTCCCTGATCTTTATCTGTAACCTTACGCAAAATAATCCCTTATTTGAGTAGGTGCAACAGCTCCTACTTCTGATCCTGCTAACAATACTTATCCTCCCTAATTATCTCTCTCTCTCTCTCTCTGTGAAAGAAACGTCATCATCCTAAATGGCATATTATAATTATTATTCTCCTAACCCTCATAACAGTATTTTCCCCCTATAATTGATGCTGGACCCTTATAATCAAATGCGCTATATTTATGGCTTTAATAACTATCAATGTTGAAAGAGTTAAATTACTTCTACCTGTTATTTTAATAGACTCACGTGTTGATGTCATTATTGTTACTTCCTCATCCCTAGTTTTCCCCTAAGCTCTGAACTCTTTCCTTGTACTTCCATCAATCACCACTAGTGTCACTTTTTCCCCCTTTCAGTTCTACCTCTAAACTTTAAACCTTTTGATTATTAATTTTAAATTACAAAAAAGTACAAAAAGTACCCACAATTACCTTGATCTTCCTATTCTAAAGTGTCATTCACCATTGTTCTCTCTCTTACTACTAACTTTGAAACTTAGCTTACTGTCTCAGAGTTCCTTCACCCCTAGTTCTCCTAACTTATTTTAATCTAATCTTCTCCTAACCTTTAAACAAACCTTTTTCCCCTGATTTATTGACAAAATTCCTTCCCCACCAATTTTTAGAATACGTGATTGGGAATTCCCCACCTGCTCCTGACTCCTTTACACAGACTTGGCAAAACGACTAAACACCTTTTAGCCTAACCTCAAATCTCTTAGTGTAAGAATGTAACCCAAAATAACAGTCACCCCTATTAAGTTTTTTCCCCAGACAGATTGTCTAACAGGCAATCTAATACATTATCATCCTTCCTATGATATTATCTTTTAAGCAAATGATTCCCAAAAACCCTACTTCCTAAAATATTCTACCAGACAGTCAGTCGTCCAGTGTGCCTCTGATTGAACCCTTCAATTTACACCATGCATCTCTTCCCACAATGTCATTGATATATTGTCCTAATATTAGTATGTCTATTGTAATTCCTATTTGACTTCTATAGCAGAGCTCAATTGATTCCCGAAGAGTAAACTGTTTTACTACTTCAAATCCCTATCCTAACCTAATTAGTTTATTTTACAGAGTGATATGTTTAACCTCTTTAGGCTGAACCCAGATAAGTTTTTCCCCTATTCACTATCACTTCTAATGGTCGGTTGTTTCAACTGTTAGCTATTTTCTCTTCTTCTCTAATCGATGCTATCAGCTGATACCCCCCTTCTGGATATTCTAGGCACTAACAGGTGCTCTTCCCTTGCTCTTCCTCTGTTTCTTCTTACTGTTGTTTCTTCCTCCTCCTTCTTCCAAGCCTTCTCTTCCTCTTCCTCTCCAATTCTGTGTCTTTCCAGACCTTGACTGTGAATATAACACCTGGTACCCCCCTTGGCTGGTACAAGTGCACTTGACATTCTTCAGCTGAAGCTGCAACAGCGATTGCCGACCCGGTCCACTCTGACTCCCCATAACCAAAACTTATTTTCCCCTTCTCCAACTCTTGGGATTATTTTCTCAGCAGGTTTTCTTGGTCCTGTTCCTTCTCGTCGTTGACATATCAGTATTCTTCAACCTTAGTTCTAAGTTCTGTCCTTGAAATATCATCTTCTTACCAGTGGCCTTTCCTTTGGCCTCACTGTATTATTATTTTCCTTCAATTCTTGAGGTCTTCATCCAGTCGTGTTACTTCTTCCATTTCTCCATTTCTTCTTTCCTCTCTTGTACCTTCAACTTTCATCAGAGATCAAATCTCTAGTATCCATTTCTTCTTTCCTCTCTTGCCACTTCCTTCTGATCACAGAGTCACCTCCACCCATGACCTCTCATCAATCACCCTCATCTTCATCATCCTCTTCTCCCTTGACATTCCAAACATCTCATTTTCTTCCGTCTTCTGGATTCATCTTCATCGTTGTTTCTGCGGGTACCCTATCTATTATTAATCTATATTTCTGATGGAATAATCACTCCTGGATAATTATTGTAAGCTGAGAATAAACCTCCCTAAGCTCTACTTTTTAAACCTATCTTATCGCTGACATATTTTATCAATTTCTGTTTGAGAATGAAGGGCAACTTTTGTTTCACTTGCCGGATACCCTAGCAACACTTTAGTTAAAGGATTACCACTATGCACTATATCAACCGATGTACTGACTTTCATAGTCCTGATATTTTTTACCCCATTGTAACAAGCCTTTCTATTCCTTTATTGTGAACTATCCTATTTTAAACTATATAGGTTATGTAGCCTTCTTCCCTGTAATTCTTAATATAACCTAACAACTCCAAATAAATCCCAATAAGTCAATTAAAAATCATGAATAATTAAAACCAATTTTTATTCCTATATCCTATGTCCCCAATTTATCCATTAGTGTTGACTATATTACCACAACCCATCAAATGCAAGTGAATTAGTCAACTCCAAAGCAATCCCAACACAAAGCTTTTAACCCTTCAATAAATGATACAATTCCCATCAAATGCCCTTGCTCTATAGGCCCTTGCACTATAAGCACCTAATTATCTTAAATTTAAAGAATAATGTCAGTCTTTGATTCCCAACCCAACTGTAATTAAACCCCAGTGATGCACATAGCCTCCAAAATGCAATTTTTAATGAAATAGTATTTGCCAAGCCTATGCAAAATCGTCATTTTATCACATATCTTGTAACAGTAACCTGTTTGATGACTTGATCCCTTGCCGCGTCACGTGACGTGCACGTCAGCACTTCCTCTCTCTCTCTCCTTTGCTCTCGTCTGTCGTCTAGTCCTATTGCTCCTCTCATATGACAGAAGAACATACACAGAAAAAGACTTTAGTAGTTAATGCAATCACTGATTATTTCCAACCGTTCAATATTCGTTCGTTCTACATTCACTCTAAGACTTTAACTCAGAACTAAATAGAACGCTCAAAAACATTTATTTTAATCCGTTATTTAATTATTTAATTCACTCTATTATAATCCGTTACCATATATTTAATTTATAAATTCAATAGGTACCAAACAAGTTTCATCTTAACCCACCGCCGGTTAAACTAGAATCATCGTGTTAAAATTTCTCCTTGTGCCTATTTGTTCCGTCGTCTGTGTTCCTCTGTCTCCCCCTGCAGTTTAACCAATGTGTTGTTTTGCAGAATCCCACGCATGCGCAAATATCATTTATTACATAGATCGCTCCAAAACATTTCATTTAATTTTAATCGTCTTTTAATTTAATTAATTATACTCCGTCAACATATATTTGATTTATAACTTTACTACATATCGCCAAATCGTTTCCCGTTCGAACAACAGCCGTTTAACACCTAAGAGATTTTTCCCCAAAAAACCCCCCACATGGGACCTATGACCCTTACCCATAATGCCGTGCTTTGTAGGCTTAGCACATAACCACATGTTGTAGTTTTTAGCCCCGTAAAATCACGCATGCGCAAATATCATTTTAACCTCACTTGAGTCTCAGCATCCCCTCATGGTGCCGTAAAACAAAGCGTTCCCTAATCTCGTGCCATAAACTCCAACTCCCACGTTTGGTACTGTAGTGTCGCAAAATTAAACGCATGCGCAAATATCATTCCTCACTACACTTTCACCGTGAAAGGAAGATTCTCTACTCTCTCTCTCCAAACAGAATACCAGTCCAGCTGTAATTCCCCATTTCCCCCTTATAGTCAAACAACATTTAACAGCGCTCACAAAACATATAACCTGACTTACAAACACATAAACAAGTTTAAGAGACTTTCACCCGTCGCAACGGAATCTCTAAGGATACGTTAACATGTAGCACACAACACAATTAGCCGTTAGCATTAACCTGAAGTACATGGTGACACAACACACATTTAGCCGTTAGCATTAGCCTGAAGTACATGGTGACACAACACACATTTAGCCGTTAGCATTAGCCACGATGTACCACGTGGCCTGAAACAATGAAGAATAAGCTGTAGCCTCTAGCTAACTGCGGTATACTACACAAATCAATATCCTGCACCGTTGCCAAATAAATAATCGTCCAATTCTCCCCGTCTAACTTTATGCTGCCTTGAAAGATGAATCTCATATCAAGAGGTTACCCCCAACCAATTTCCCGTCGACCAGAGGAGGAGTATAACATAGCTACAACCATTCACTTCATAATTCCCGCTTAAGGAATCAACCTGACTCAGTCTAACTAAGACCTGGATTTCTGGCCCACTCCTGTGAGTCGCCCCATTTTGAGGTCTTTCCAGATTAACGGTGCCCTAAAAATGCATACGTATTCCAACATTAATCACCAATCCATTGTCACCCGTTACCAATGAAATATAAAGTTCTACCGTTCCTTTTGCTCTAAATTTGTCATTGTCACCCGTTACCAATGAGATAAATTTTAGCAGACTCTAGTCGACCAGCAACAACGCCACCTGAGGCCAGGTTATAATGGAACATCTCAGTGTACACAAGTCATATCCAACCTAACAAACTCCGAAGCGGCAAGAACACTCACCCTTTCCATGCCTCAGAGAGAGTTAGCTCGGCGATTGACTGAAACACAGAAGAGACGCAAGCCAGCCCCACGTTGGGCGCCATTATGTCGTATATGATGAATGGTGGCAATTATCGCTGTCAACAAAGAGTCCGTTATGCTGCATCATGTTAGAAGTTTTTATTCATACCACGAGGTTACAGCATAAATTACAGACACGCGTTGTCCGGAGAACGGCTCGTCAGATTGCTATGGCCGTTCTAACGTCTCATCGTTTAACCCCTATTTATAAACACTGATGCCCCCTCTTCTGGCCAATCACCAGTCTCCCCTGTCTACAACCCACCTCCTGTCTGTGATATGTGGTATTACACCTAAAACATTCCCTCTTGATACCACAACTCAACATTCTTTCAGTTCCATTTAAAAACATTTAACACCATCGTATTGTCAATACACTACACCAGCTACCTAACTTCATATTAGCTAGCTATCTTGGTGTATTTATCATTGTAAGAAACAAACTCCAAATGCATTTGTAGGTAGCTAGCTAACAGCCACGGAGGAGGGTTTTTATGTATTCATTTGTGATGCTATCCTTGATATGATCCTGCTGTTGTCACATGCTACACATGCATCTATCTATCTAATGTTATCATGATTTGTTATAAGGGATATGATACTCTAGTAATCCACAATGACCTGGTGATGTAAAAGTCTAATAATGACGTTCTTCCATATTCCTACAGATACCTTGTAACTGGAGATTCCTTCAAAACGATTGCCTTCAGTTACCATGTAGGGCACTGCAAGGTTGGGTGACCAGGGCCATCTGGGACTGCCTCCTGGGGGAATTCAGGCGTGTGAAGGCTACCTGGGTCCTGCATAACAGGAGGGGATCTGCAGCTCGCCGCCGTGTGCCAGAGGAGCTACCTGGGTCCTGCATAACAGGAGGGGATCTGCAGCTCGCCGCCGTGTGCCAGAGGAGCTACCTGGGTCCTGCATAACAGGAGGGGATCTGCAGCTCGCCGCCGTGTGCCAGAGGAGAAGTCTGCTGCTCTGCAGGATGTTTCAAGGATGGGGGCCAACAACGCAGCACAGCAGGCAATCTGTGTGCGGGAGATCTTCACCTCCTACTTCTTCGAAGAGGGTGCTGTTCCCTGGCAACACCATAGACTACACTATGCACAACCAAAGGCTCTTTTAAGAGCCGTCCACATTGCAATACGAGTATTCTTCCATATACTTAGCTATGCCAACTGCAGTTACTCAATTCCCGGTTTCTCTACTTTTGATTTCTGCTTCTCAGGTGAGGGTGCTGTTCAGGTAAGGGTGATGTCTGTACAAAAACAAAACAGGCTATTTTAAGAGTCACCCATATTGAAAACATTTAGAACAATTAGACACCCTATAACCCACACCGACACACTGGTGTATGAATCTGACTGATGGATTGTGTTGTGCAGTAAGCAGGCTCAGGTGTATAACTGTGGCTCCTTCCACCTTCAAAGAATAGGCAAGAGGACCAACCATGGAGAATAGTAAGACACTTCATTATTACTATTTATATAACTACGCTATATTGTTTGTCCTCGTGTGTCTGTGAATGTTTTTCAGTACAAAGTACTCTGCAGCCGCTCAGTGTGGACACCAGGTGAGGCCACACACAGAGATTCCTGTTGAACTGTTTCTCTTTAACTACCTTATTTTCTCAATAACAGTCTCTCTGCTTCACTTCATCGCTCTCCCCCCTTCTCCCTAAATCCTCTAGGTTATATCAGCTGTGTCGGTGAACCCCTTCCGCATCTGAACTGGCTGAGACATAGAGGGCACAGCATGATCAGAGGTGAGAGGTCACTTGATCAGGTCAACAGGAAGTATTATTAAAGAGATGCTTTACATTGAAATAGAGATGTAGTAGTCCCAGAGTTAATGATCCAAGGTCAGTTTAGCATTTCACCTCCTGATGATTATGATGACTGACAGTGTTAGAATAAAAAGGCTTAATCATGCTGTGGCATTCGCCTCTAGGGCACTCACTCCAACAGAGCAGAACTACGCCCAGATAGAGGAGGAGTGCCTCAGCATTGTATTTGCATGCCAACGCTTCCACCACTACCTGTACGGGCGTGACAATATTACCGCAGAGACAGATCACAAGCCCCTTATTGCTATATTCAGCAAGCCTCTCCTGAATGCACCGAAACGACTGCAGAGCTACTGGCCCTACAAAACTACAACCTCAAGGTGGTGTATAAGCCAGGGCCAGAGATGTGTATGTGAGTGACACGCTCAGCAGGGCTACTGCATCAGGCACTCACACACGCTCCATGCATGAACAACACGCAGTGTGCAGCTTACAAACAGAGCAAGTGGATGTTGAACACATCAACCAGGCTGACTACCTCAATGTTACGGACCAGCGCCTTATACAAATCAGACAGCACACAGACAGGGACGAGCAAACTCCAGGCATTGAGGTCTGTGATTCTGATGGGCTGGCCCGACTGCAAGGAAGAAACTGCTTTAGCCACCAGAGAATATTGGCCAGTCAAAGAAGAGCTCAGTGTTCAAAACGGAGTAATATTCAAGGGTCAGAGAGTCGTTATTCCCCGGTCTCTGCGCCCTGAGATGTTGGCGCGCGTGCACTCAAGTCACATAGGAGGTGAGGCCTGTTACAGACAAGCACGTGACACACTGTATTGGCCAGGAATGCAGAGTGAAATCAAAGACTGTCAGTAAATGCACAATCTGCAATGAATATGCCATTGAGCAACAGAGAGAGACGATGATGTCCCACGAGCTACCAATGCGCCCCTGGCAGATAGTAAGTCTAGATCTCTTCCAGCACAGTGGCAAAGACTTTCTGCTGGTAGTTGATCATTACTCAGACTTCTGGGAGATTGACCTCCTCCCCGACCTCTCAGCAGCGACAACGATCAAACGCTGCAAGGCTCAGTTTGCCCGCTATGGCCAGCCAGATAGGGTAATTTCAGATAATGGACCCCAATTCTCCGAATGTGAGTTCGGAAAATTTGCTGCAGAATGGGAATTCGAGCACGTTACTTCATCACCACGACACCCAGAAGCTAATGGGAACGCTGAGTCAGTCAAAATCGCAAAGAACCTCTGCAAAAAAGCTCTGCCAGAGGGGAAAGATGCCTGGAAAGCAATCCTGCAGTGGCGCAATAGCCCGACAGAAGGCATGGATAGCAGCCCGGCCCAGCGCCTCATGGCACAGCGTTTAAAAGCAGCTCTGCCAGTAGCAAGCACTCTCCTGGAGCCATGTGTGGTGACAGACGTGCTGGTGAAGCTACGTCACAGAAGACAGGTCTCCAAATTCATCTACGACAAATCAGCAAAATACTTACCTGAGCTCAGGGTGGGTGAAACGGTGCGAATGAAGCCACTACCAGGGGACCGGACGGGCCTCTGGAGACTCGGATCCTGTGTACAGAAAGTGGCACCAGCGCTCCTACTTGGTCGAAGTGAATGGATCACTGTACCGTCCGTAACAGGGTTGACCTTCGGATTGCTGAGCCAGCATCTACTCAGAACTCTGATGGTCATAGGGGTCGCATGACAAAAGACGGAACCCCAGCAAGTCACATGGGGCCTGAGGCACTGGGCGAAGAGCCAGGGGATCACAGGTCGGCCACTCCCTCGCCCATCAATACTCCCCTTAGACAGTCAGGTGACACGCCTGTGCGGGAGCCCGCAGTCCACGCAGACAAGCCCCCTGTCTTTTCACGCTGCCGGCGTCTGTCCCAGCCACCAAAAATACTTAATCTGTAGGTTTCCCATTAGGGATTGTTGACAGACAGAGATAAAAGTGAAGAGAGTATCAAAATGTGTTAAGTGGTTAACTAAAAAAATTATATATATATATATATATATATATATATACTAAACTGTTCATGTTGGAAATTACTACTAGGTTTGTTTTGTTAGTGAATTGACAGCTCCTGTCCTATTTTATAAAAGGGAAGATGGTATGGGTGGAAGATGGCACAATGATGCCAGCTGTTGGTAAATGTTAATTACTGCAACTCCAGTGTTTTACCGGTGTACTTGAGATACCCGGATGTATTGCACTATACTGAACAAGACTGGTTACTCGCATCAATGCCTCTGTCTCGTCATTTAACATTCAAACAACAGTGAATTACATAAACGGTGGGTGATTAACATTCGACGAGTCAACTTTCTTACAACAAACACACGAGTCTGCAGCCGACACTTTCTAAGGGAAGACGTGATAGAGCCTCCGACTCCAGCTGGGGGAAGACGTCTGAAGAAGGGGAGCTGTTCCAGAGCTGTTTCAATGGAACAATTTCAGTCTTCCAGCCCCACGGCCCGGAGTTTGGGAAAGGACCGAGTGAACGCAACACAGAAACCATGAATGATCCGTCTGTGGAATTGGACTGTCCTCCTGACCATGACTACTGCAACAGTACTGAACCTGCTGCGCTGGATATGTCCCTCGACCACAATGAAGAACTTAGTGTAGAGATAGCAAGGCTCCGAAATCAAAATTGAGGAGATAACTATCAGCAGCAAGTTCTGCTTGGAGCGGTTTGCTGGATCTGATGATGACATAAGGTTTTTCACAAGGTAAATAAAAATGTCCAATGTGTTTAATATATAGGCCTATGTATTTGAGCTGTCAACAATTACTAGTATTATTATCTGTTTAAATGTTGCATGTGTTGTTGTAAGCTACTGGAAACCTTGAATTTCCCTCGGGATGAGTAAAGTATCTACCTAGATCTAGGCGATCTACTAGCGCATTCATTGTATTTTAAAATACTGAGAAGAGCAGTAAGCAAAAGGACTGACGTGTGCGTGGTCCAGCTTCTGACCTTAGTGCCAAATGTTCTAAGATGTCGTGTAACTGTCAATAAGGACGCTAACATGCTTGCAATTGAATGTTGTGTTTGGCCACTTAACATATAGAAATGTTAACACGTATGTCCCACTGGTTTGCAAGTCATGCCCACCTGATGGCCTTTTGGAAGCAGACAGAGCCCAGCCACCTGCAGGTTCATACGGGTGACAAGAGACACGAAGTGGAGCAAAGACTGATGAGGCCTGGCAATGCAACGGTGAACATATTTTTTAACAAGCACAACTGGCTGTGAATCACGCAATGTCGTCTGAAATACACAGAAGCATCATTTAATGGGTTTTGAAAGACGAGGGTCTGCAGCAGCAGGAGCAGAACTAGTTCTTTCTACTTTTTACTGGTGTAAGCAACTTATCTACTGTCTCGTGTCACTTTTGTGCTTTCTGCATCACTTTCCTACTGTCTTGCACCACTTACCTATTGTCTTGTGCCATTTACCTACCTTCAAACAGTATTGGCAGAGCAGCAGGTGAGTGGTGCAACATTGTAGCCTAGTACCAATAACAACAGTGGAGTGAAGGTTTTGCTCCTAATTCCTCTTGAAAAGTAGAAACATCAAGTTCAAAAGCAAGGAAGTTGGGCCATGTGTTTATAAAGAAAGAAGTAAAGATGACAGGACAGTTTTGAGTAGAACATCAGCAGTTTGAAGAATAGCTGAGTGGAATATGGTACTGTCATTGCAGTCATCAAGTCAGGAAAAAGTAGTAATCTCATTATTGTTTACATTTCAAACCAAACTCTAATTTGTTTAAAACAGACCCAACAACAAAGCATGGCAATTCCCACTCAGCTACTCTGGTCTGTATTAGGCTACCACTGTTCAGCTGTCGTGGAAACCACTAAAGTTCTAAAGTGTTCTCTTAGCGACGGCAATCAAAGCTGTGGTAACATTAAACGAGTAAAACACGTGTTGAACGGAACCTTGAACAAGTTCAACAGAACTTTGAACGTGTCACTTAATCTAGTCCTACTCTCAGCTGGTGTGGTGGCTTTGGTTTCTTCATTGAGCAGTAGCAGTGGGCTCTCACAGAGATCTCATTTGTAGCCCTGTTTTTACCTGATACTTTCATAAAAGTACAAACACATGAAGTGAGAGGTATATACACATGATTGAACGTTATTTATTTAAAGCATGATTAACCTGAAGCAGGACGGAGTCATGACGGAGTCTCCCGAGTGGCGCAGTGGTCTAAGGCACTGCATCACAGTGTTCGCTGTGCCACTAGAGATCCTGGTTCGAATCCAGGCTCTGTCGTAGCCGGCCGTGACCGGGAGACCCATGAGGCGGCGCACAATTGGCCCAGCGTCGTCCAGGGTAGGGGAGGGAATGGCCGGCAGGGATGTAGCTCAGTTGGTAGAGCATGGCGTTTGCAACGCCAGGGTTGTGGGTTCGATTCCCACGGGGGGCCAGTATAAAAAATAATAATGTATGCACTCACTAACTGTAAGTCGCTCTGGATAAGAGCGTCTGCTAAATGACTAAAATGTAAAAATGTAAATGACTTAAAACACCAAAGCAAGGCTTCTAGCTCAGGCTAGCTAGCGTTAGCATATTACCTTCAAAGAAAAGAAGAAATGTAAAATTTGAAGCCTTTATCCAGTTTGCTACGTGGTGTCGTACTGGATGTCCGGACGACCCTCCGTATATCATTAACAGATACTTTAGGCAAATCCAGCAAACACCTTGTAAACTTCATCTCTGCCATCATAACGGTCTACCGTCACTGTCTAATGTTTTTACATTTTCACCCGCGACATCGTTTTCAAAGTAGCCCAATTTGGCGACAATACCACATGGCAACAATGTTCATTTACAGCAGTGCTTCTCAATTATTTTCTGTTACGCCCCCCCTAGGAAGAAGTAAACATTTCGCGCCCCCCAACTCTCCGCTGCGACTGTAAATAGTATCATTTGTCTATAAAATTGTTATAAGTACACCTCTGCATAACATTGTATCCTTATTAACATTAAATATAGATCAACTTACAACAAAGAATAACTTTATTAACATTGTTTTTTAGTCTGTAACAGAAAATACTTAAAGTGCATCAATTTGCCTGAAATTAAGAAAATAATTCAATCCTTATTTAAACTGTAAACATTTTTTGACCATTTGATACTGAAAAATTAAATTAAATATCATCAATAAATAATAATAAATTCAAATTGATCAGCAACATTAACTCAGGAGCACAATATATGAAACACTTTGACCTATAAAACAAAAATGAATAAAACAATTTGTGCAGATTTTTAAAAAATCAAATCAAATCAAATTTTATTGGTCACATGCGCCGAATACAACAGGTGCAGATATTACAGTGAAATGCTTACTTACAGCCCTTAACCAACAGTGCATTTATTTTAAACAAAAAAAAAAGTAAGGATAAAACAACAACAAAGAAAAGTGTTGAGAAAAAAAGAGCAGAAGTAAAATAAAGTGACAGTAGGGAGGCTATATATACAGGGGGTACCGTGCAGAGTCAATGTGCGGGGGCACCGGCTAGTTGAGGTAGTTGAGGTAATATGTACATGTGGGTAGAGTTAAAGTGACTATGCATAAATACTTGAACAGAGTAGCAGCAGCGTAAAAGGATGGGGTGGGGGGGCAGTGCAAATAGTCCGGGTAGCCATGATTAGCTGTTCAGGAGTCTTATGGCTTGGGGTAGAAGCTGTTGAGAAGTCTTTTGGACCTAGACTTGGCACTCCGGTACCGCTTGCCGTGCGGTAGCAGAGAGAACAGTCTATGACTAGGGTGGCTGGAGTCTTTGACTAGGGTGGCCGCCTGGTATAGAGGTCCTGGATGGCAGGAAGCTTTGCCCCAGTGATGTACTGGGCTGCACGCACTACCCTCTGTAGTGCCTTGCGGTCAGAGGCCAAGCAGTTGCCATACCAGGCGGTGATGCAACCAGTCAGGATGCTCTCGATGGTGCAGCTGTATAATTTTTTGAGGATCTGAGGACCCATGCCAAATCTTTTAGTCTCCTGAGGGGGAATAGGCTTTGTCGTGCCCTCTTCACGACTGTCTTGGTGTGTTTGGACCATGATAGTTCGTTGGTGATGTGGACACCAAGGAACTTGAAGCTCTCAACCTGTTCCACTACAGCCCCGTTGATGAGAATGGGGGCGTGCTCAGTCCTCTTTTTTTTCCTGTAGTCCACAATCATCTCCTTTGTCTTGGTCACGTTGAGGGAGAGGTTGTTGTCCTGGCACCACACGGCCAGATCTCTGACCTCCTCCCTATAGGCTGTCTCATCGTTGTCGGTGATCAGGCCTACCACTGTTGTGTCGTCGGCAAACTTAATGATGGTGTTGGAGTCGTGCCTGGCCATGCAGTCATGGGTGAACAGAGAGTACAGGAGGGGGACTGAGCACGCACCCTGAGGGGCCCCCGTGTTGAGGATCAGTGTGGCAGATGTGTTGCTACCTACCCTTACCACCTGGGGGTGGCCCGCCAGGAAGTCCAGGATCCAGTTGCAGAGGGAGGTGTTTAGTCCCAGGATCCTTAGCTTAGTGATGAGCTTAGAGGGCACTATGGTGTTGAATGCTGAGCTGTAGTCAATGAATAGCATTCTCACGTAGGTGTTCCTCTTGTCCAGGTGGGAAAGGGCAGTGTGGAGTGCGATAGAGATTGCATCATCTGTGGATCTGTTGGGGCGGTATGCAAATTGGAGTGGGTCTAGGGTTTCTGGGATTATGCTGTTGATGTGAGCCATGACCAGTCTTTCAAAGCACTTCATGGCTACAGACGTCAGTGCTACGGGTCGGTAGTCATTTAGGCAGGTTATCTTAGAGTTCTTGGGCACGGGGACTATGGTGGTCTGCTTGAAACATGTTGGTATTACAGACTCAGTCAGGGACATGTTGAAAATGTCAGTGAAGACACTTGCCAGTTGGTCAGCACATGCTCGGAGTACACGTCCTGGTAATCCGTCTGGCCCCTGCGGCCTTGTGAATGTTGACCTGCTTAAAAGTCTTACTCACATCGGCTACGGAGAGCGTGATCACATAGTCATCCGGGAACAGCTGGTGCTCTCATGCATGCTTCAGTGTTGCTTGCCTCAGGCGAGCATAGAAGTGGTTTAGCCAGCGTCTGGTAGGCTTGTGTCACTGGGCAGCTCGCGGCTGTGCTTCCCTTGTAGTCTGTAATAGTTTTCAAGCCATGCCACATCCGACGAGCGTCAGAGCCAGTGTAGTATGATTCAATCTTAGACCTGTATTGACTCTTTGCCTGTTTGATGGTTCGTCGGAGGTCATAGCGGGATTTCTTATAGCGGTCCGGGTTAGAGTCCCGTTCCTTGAAAGCGGCAGCTCTACCCTTTAGCTCAGTGCGGATGTTTCCTGTAATCCATGGCTTCTGGTTGGGGTATGTACGTACGGTCACTGTGGGGACGACATCATCGATGCACTTATTGATGAAGCCAGTGACTGATGTGGTGTACTCCTCAATGCTGTCTGAAGAATCCCGGAACATGTTCCAGTCTGTGCTAGCAAAACAGTCCTGTAGCTTAGCATCTGCGTCATCTGACCACTTTTTTATTAACCAAATCACTGGTGCTTCCTGCTTCAGTTTTTGCTTAAATCAAAATGAGGAAGTCAGGATTAATGGCTACAATGAGCACGTTTTGCAGTGCACAGCTTTTCGAAGCGGGGTTTGAAGCATGGTACTGCAACTCTCAGTTCCTGCTCAATGTTTAGCTGGGACCTGTACTTGGTCTTCAGTGCAGCAACAGCAGAGAAGCCAGTCTCACAAAGATAAGATGTTGCAAAAGGAAGAAGAATGCCCATGGCCCTCTGCCCTAAGAGTCTCTCTACACTCAGCCAGAATTCACTCAGTGTCTGTGATGTGAACCTCAGTCTCAATGTGGAGTCAGACGTCATATCAATGAACTGGTCCTCCTCTGCAGAGCTGAAACCAGTTGGAGCTGGTGCATTGAAAGGGTCTCTCACCCAGTCATATTGGGAACTGTTTTCAGGGAAGTACTTTTTAAAGAATCCCATCAGTGATGAAATATGCTCCTTTATATATGGAATCACTGAGGTGGCATCATAGTCAGTAGTGTCAACAAATTCATGCAGGTTCTCGAATGAATCAGTATTTCCTTCATCAAGTCGCCTGCCCCACATTGCAAGCTTTCGAGTGAAAGAGCTGATCTTGTCTGTGACCTGAGGGGAGGTGTTTATCTTTCCCTTGAAGCTGTAGATTTAGTTCATTTAGCTTTCCAAATATGTCACTCAGGTAGGCCAGTTTTGCCAGGAAGTTCTCATCACTAAATTTTTCTGCGAGGTCATACTTGTGCTCCTGTCCGAAAAACATTCTTATCTGCTCTCTGAGCTCAAAAACTCGGGACAAGACTTTTCCTCGTGACAGCCACCTTGCTTCACTGTGAAGCAGCACAGCTTGATGTTCAGCTCCCATCTCCTCACAGATAGCAGAGAAGACTCTTGTTTTTAGTGGTCTGGTCTTTATAAAATTGACTACACCTACAATGTCAGTCATAACCTCACTTAATTCAGAGGAAAGGTGCCTTGAAGCCAGTGCTTCTCTGTGTATAACACAGTGTGTCCACTCAGCATTAGGTGAGGCCTTCTTGATGAGTGCCCGAAGTCCTTTTCTCATCCCTGCCATGGTCTGTGCACCATCACTGCAAACACCAATGCAGTTCTCCCACTTTAGCCCATTCTCAGTCAGGAAGCAGTCCAGCATTTTGAATAGCTCTTCAGCTGTGGCTCTGTCTCTGACATATTTACAAAAAAGTAAATCCTCACACAGGGAGTTTGTCACGTCAAAACGTACATAAGCGATAAACAAACAAACAGTCTTTGTTGCTGTCAGTTGCTTCATCGAACTGTAAGGCAAAACGTTTGTCTTTGAGTTTATCTACCAGCTGTTCTTTAAGATCGTTAGCAATGTCATTTATACGTCTGGCGACAGTGTCATTGGACAGAGGGATAGTTTTTATTTTTGCAGCACTTGCGTCATCCAGCATGACAGAGACCATGTCTAATGCTGCAGGCAGTATCAGCTCCTCTGCTATGGAGTGGGGTTTTTTGCACTGATTAATTTGGTACACCACCTTATATGATGCTAACAGTGCTCGCTGGTTTACTGAAGTAGCATTCACAAAGCGGGACGATTGTTGGCAATATTCGGCACGCTTTTAGCTGAAAAAACTGCAGCGCTTATCAGCGTGATTGGGGTGTAATGTCTTTAAGTGACGCCTTAATTTATTTGGCTTCATGCTGTCCGCTGCCAACATTTTTAGACACAGTAAACATACTGGTCTTTGCTCGTCTCCCACCGTAGTCACAGTGAAGCCAAGCGCTACATACGCTTCGTCATATTTCCTCGTCGTAGCTTTCGGGAGACGTACGTTTGTCTCAGTATCTCCGTCTCTCTCCGCCTTTCTTTTCATCCCAGTTAAATATGTTTCCATGGTGTCTCTTAAGGGTTTGTTATCTGCACTTCATATATCCTGCTCTGTGCTGTGTGCTCTTGTTCGGTGCAAAAAAACCATACTCCCTGGGGGGAAAAAAGCACGTTCCACGGGGTCACACGAGCCCCCCCTGGCATTGCTCCGAGCCCCCCCAGGGGGGCGCGCCCCACTATTTGAGAAGGACTGATTTACACTACAGTCATTGGAGGGGAGGGGCGGGCGGTGACGTTCTGCTTGTATGGCGTGATGTTCCAGCATGTGTGGGTTTCTACAAACCCGGGGAACATTTTCAGCAGAGTCACTTACTTCAATGTTTCCTGCCTGTTTCCTGCCTGTTTCCTGCCGCTTGTGTCTTTAACCGGAGCACCATAACGTTGGACGCTTAACCGGTCAATATGAAGACTTCTTTGCCCTGCTGGTTGTGTACAATGTTAATGTACATCATCACTATATCATCAACATCAGGTGACACAGGCGGTAAGTACGTTTGCTAGCTAGTGCTAATGTGGATTTTGCGGTTGTGACGTTACTTTCTTACACTTTCTTAAACTTTCTTATACACAGCATCTATAGAATGGAACAGGGCCTGGTTTCCCAAAAGCATCGGATAGGATCCTATGGCTCTAACGATAAACTTAGCCTTAAGATACTTCTAGGAAACCGGGGCCAAATCAAAGTGTATTTGTCCTGTACACAGATTTGCAGGTGTAACATTTTGATGTCATGGATGGTCAGTTGTTGCTCCCATAGCTCTGTCTATTAACTTGAGAGTGGTTACATTTCTTCAGTCCCCTCCTTCAGTTTTTTACCGAAACAGGGAAAAGGCTTCGTTATTGTTTCAATGGCTGATTGCCGCTTTTAACAAATGTCTGCAGGTAACCGTTCAGGAGAGCTATTAAAGGCCCAGTGCAGTCAAAAATGTGATTTTCCTGTGTTTGATTTCCACACTATGAGGTTGGAATAATACTGTGAAATTGTGTAAATGATGATAATGCCCTTTTAGTGTAAGAGCTGTTTGAAAAGACTGCCTGAAATTTCAGCCTGTTTTGGTGGGATGGAGTTTTGTGATTCCATGGTGACATCACCATGCAGTAAATTAGTTAATAGACCAATAAGAAAGAGTTCCAAACCTCTCTGCCAATAACAGCTAGTTTTCAGTTTCCCCCTCCCCACTCAGACCACTCCCAGACAGTCCTAGATACATTCTTGCTTGAGAAATTGCTCTTTGCTAAGATTCTATTTTTGTTTATTTTTGACAATTTTAAGTGAAAACAATCACAGTAAGGTACTTCATTGTTACCCAGAAATGATTTGATAACGAGCTAAAAACAGCTGCATTGGACCTTTAAAACGTGGCTCCTGAGGTACCCTTGTATAAAGCTCTCACTAAAGAGAGATCAGCTGTCTGTGGGAAATGCAGCCTTTTCCGTATCTGTGATTGATTCAAACACCCCCGATCAACTAATCGATAAACCGATTATTCTAACTGATCCCTACTATTTAGTGAGATGGTTTTAGTGTGGGAGTCACTGTCAACCTGCTCAACATTATATCTTACTTAGTCTAATGCTAGTCAGTGCTCATTGACCATTTCCTTGTTCAAACTGCCTTAGCTGTTGTGGGAGTCACTGTCAACCTGCTCAACATTCAGTAGACCTGTATCTTGCTTTGTCTCAAAGTATATCACTCTGTAATCTGTTTCTCTCAGGGACAGTTCAGGTTGCTGGTTCTGCTGAGCCCATTGTGGCCTTAGTTGGCGATGACGTCATCCTGCCTTGCACCCTGAGACCCACCTTTAGCGCTGTGTATCAGACAGTAGAATGGCAGAGACCTGACCTAAAACCAAAAGAGGTGCATCTTTACAGAGATGAGAAGGACGACCTTGTGCTCCAGAATCCATCATTCAGGGGAAGGACGTCACTGTTTAAAGAAGAACTAGAGGAAGGCAACGCTAGTTTAAAGCTGATCAGAGTGGAACTCTCTGATGCTGGAAACTACACCTGTTACATTCCACTGTTGGACCACCAGAAAACCACCATTCAACTCATTGTTGGTGAGTCAACACACCTGCTGACCACCCAATCCCCCTTAAGAGACAGATCACATGAAATCAAGGGTGAGTTCAATGTCAAGTCCATTGCATGATGAGTATTAGTTAGATAGATTGGTTAGCCTACATGCTAACCTTAATAGTGTGATAACCCCAGCTAATTCAATGTACAATGCTGTGAGTCATTGGAAGTTACTTTTAGAATTTTAAGGTCCATAAGTATCAGCAAACCCTTGTTATATTTAAGCAATAAGTCACGAGGGGGTGTGTCATATGGCCAATATACCACGGCTAAGGTCTGTTCTTATGCACGACGCAACCTGGATATGGCCATTAGCCGTGGTATATTGGCCATATACCACAAACCCTGAGTTGCCTTATTGCTATTATAAACTGGTTACCAACGTAATTATTTTATTGTCATACCCGTGGTATAACATTATAAACAAGGTGGTTTGAGCCCTGAATGCTGATTGGCTGAGAGCCGTGGTATATCTCTGTATCTCTATAGGTGCAGCGTCTCGACCAGTAATCTCCATTGAAGGAATCAAAGGTGATGAGGTGGTCCTGCGCTGTGAGGCTGAAGGCTGCTACCCAGAGCCTGTCATGGAGTGGTGTGACGTTCATGGACGTGTCTTTATTTCTTTACTCCTTATTTATTTCTTAATTGCGCGAGTGGCATCGTTTTATAAATTCAGTTACAAACGGAGTTTAAGCACAATAGTTAACAGCTCCTTTTTGTGAAGGTCAGAAACCGAATCGCATATTTTGCAGTCAGCCTTTCTAGCTGTTCTTGATTATGGTGGTACTGTTTTATCAAAGTGCAGCTTCCTCTACTCTTAAACACCTGGAGAACGTTTTTCATAGTGCCCTTCATTTTATGACAGGAGGCACTTTTATTACCTCTATGTAGTCACGTCGATCACACAATTATTCTCTTTTTGCTAACTCCACAAACTTCTGACTTACCTAGCGTCACTGTTCAGATTTAAAATGACAAGGTACCAAACCCGTTCACAGGGCTGGTTAACTCTGGAGACTCCTTTGGTGTCTAGAGAATTAGCTAAATCAGCCTTTGGTTTCCTTGCGCCTTGCGTTTGGAATGATCTACAATGTGCTTAAAAATTTGAGGAATTGCTGTTTCTGGGGTATTTGACCTTGTTACTGAATAATGTATTTTTTATTAATTTTTCATGATTGTGTTTTGTTTTTCATGTATTGTAGTGTATAATTACGTTTATTTTAATGTGTATATGAATGTGTAGTTTGGTGGTATACGGGGCTCCCCTGGAAAAGAGACCTGTCTCAGCACTGACTTCCTGTCAAAATAAAGAATGTGAAAGAAACTTTAATTTGGCTCCATGGTTTGTTTACTGTCACTGTTGCTTTTTGAGCTCCAGTCATCGATTATCTGCAGATAAATTATCACAACATTCTCTGAAGATGGTATTCCTCAGTGCAGGAACTATATATAGAGAGGAGAGCGCCTCATTCTGGTCCACGCTCATTTTTTCAGTGCGTAAATGTATTTTTTTGCAGGCCATCTAATAATTCGGTAAGGTAAAAATGTATTTGAGCTCTTATCAGGAGTCGACTGTAAATCATCACCTCCCAAAATAGTCAAACAATATCATGAATGAGTAGAATTAGGTGAAAGTGGATGAGAAATACTATTGGACAGATGGAAACACATGTATCAGACGCCGAGACAAGACAGAAACACTCAATATGTGGTCTCAAGACCAGACTCCACTGCTTCATCCTAATGTAAGCTAAATGCATTGGATACAAAACAAACACTGTCATATTATAAAGGAAAACATGTCCAATGTAATTATATGCACGCATATCAAACAGGAATATACATTAAATGTATTTCTCCTTGCAGGGGATTAGACAGATGAACTGCAGCCTGCCCAAGCCTCAAAACCAGAACCGTGGGGAGAAATCAGCACTTGTCATTCTTCAGAATATTACTTTTATACTATCCCATGTATAATAATAATATAATATATATATATAATATGAACACTTATTGGTTTCCTGTATCTGTGCATGAATCATTAGAACACAGTCCATTGAACAAAATAAGTCATCCCCAAGTGAGGGACATCAAGAAGACGAACCTCCAACACTCAAAAGCTTGTTCGGTACATGAAGGCTCATGACAGTCACGTCTGTTTGTTCCAGACCCTTACTGAACACCTCATTAAAGACAAGGCAGAGGACAAAGTCTACTTCTGGGGAAACCCTGACAAAAGAGGTACTGCTCCTCCTCTCCATGACAGACGCAGGAGGGAGGCTGCTTACTTCTATCCAATCCCATCTGACCAACGCTCTACAACCAGCGGCTCATCCGCTTCCATTGGCAGTTTTGAATCCAACGATAGACTGGGCCGACAGGGTAAGAAGAAACGACTACCGGAGGCAGAGGAGACCGTTCACACGGTCCCTGAACCCACGGGACTGAGTGTCTTTCATTTATCAAGCAAGATATTGAGCCCTGTCCATGTCTCCTTGCTTAATAAAGGGTTATCTTTTGTGCCTACAACTCAGATTTCGATGTTAAGGGAGACATGTTAGTTTTTTTAGAAACATCAGTTTAAGGGAATACTTTAGCTCCCCAAATCGTGATATTTCAACTGAACATTTAGCTTGCTCACCTGCACATACTCCGACTCCTTTTAGAAGTAAGAGTTATTTTGTACCTCCAGCCAATCGCAATCACTCTATTGAGACATATTGCAGACTCGTTGAAAAAGATGTTGTTCATCTCCTGAAGAACCAACATGAGTACATATCTTTCCATAATTTACCTAAGGATAAAAACAAGCTTTGCTTGATTTACAATCAGCTACGTCAGTCCTTACCCTCCCTGCTAATAAGGGTGGGTCGGTTGTATTCATGGACAGGACAGTTTATGTAAATGGTCATAGACAACTGCTTGACAACACCTTCTACAAGAAACTGAGAAGTGACCCCACTGCCCAATTTCAGAACACTATCTTTACTGTCCTGGATGGGTATTTAAGTTATTTGCCGAAATTACACAAGAATGTTACAAAACCTCCAGGGCGTCCTATTGTAGCGGGCATTGATGCAGTAACGGCCCCTTTATCGACTTTTGCTGACTTTTTTATTAGACCAGTCGCATAACAGCTCCCCTCCTTTGTAAAGGACACCAGCAGTATGGTCTCTATTATTGAATCTCTTGATCCTCTCCCTGAGAATACTTTGTTAGTTACTTTTGATGTTGAGTCGTTATACACGAATGTTCCTCACGAAGGCGGTATTGAAGCCATGGGACATTTTCTTCTGCAACGTGATTCTAATGAACTACCTTCCAGTGCATGTACAGTCGTGGTCAAACGTTTTGAGAATGACACAAGTATTGGTCTTCACAAAGTTCGCTGCTTCAGTGTTATGAGATATTTTTGTCAGATGTTACTATGGTATACTGAAGTATAATTACAATATGTGTCAAAGGCTTTTATTGACAATTGACAAATATTTGCATTGTTGATCCTTCTTTCTCAAGACCTCTGCAATCTGCCCTGGCATGCTGTCAATTAACTCCTGGGCCACATCCTGACTGATGGCAGCCCATTCTTGCATAATCAATGCTTGGAGTTTGTCAGAATATGTGGGTTTTTGTTTGTCCACCTGCCTCTTGAGGATCGACCACAAGTTCTCAATGGGATTAAGGTCTGGGGAGTTTCCTGGCCATGGACCCAAAATGTCGATGTTTTGTTCCCCGAGCCACTTAGTTATAACTTTTGCCTTATGGCAAGGTGCTCCATCATGCTGGAAAAGGCATTGTTCGTCACCAAACTGTTCTTGGATGGTTGGGAGAAGTTGCTCTCGGAGGATGTGTTGGTACCATTCTTTATTCATGGCTATGTTCTTAGGCAAAATTGTGAGTGAGCCCACTCCCTTGGCTGAGAAGCAACCCCACACATGAATGGTTTCAGGATGCTTTACTGTTGGCATGACACAGGACTGATGGTAGCGCTCACCTTGTCTTCTCCGGATGCCCCAAACAATCGGAAAGGGGATTCATCAGAAAAAATTACTTTACCCGAGTCCTCAGCAGTCCAATCCCTGTACCTTTTGCAGAATATCAGTCTGTCCCTGGTGTTTTTCCTGGAGAGAAGTGGCTTCTTTGCTGCCCTTCCTGACACCAGGCCATCCTCCAAAACTCTTCGCCTCACTGTGTGTGCAGATAGACTCACACCTGCCTGCTGCCATTCCTCAGCAAGTTCTGCACTGGTGGTGCCCCGATCAACTTTAGGAGACGGTCCTGGCGCTTGCTGGACTTTCTTGGGCGCCCTGACGCCTTCTTCACAACAATTGAACCTCTCTCCTTGATGTTCTTGATGATCCGATAAATGGTTGATTTAGGTGCAATCTTACTAGCAGCAATATCCTTGCCTGTGAAGCCCTTTTTGTGCAAAGCAATGATGACGGCACGTGCTTCCTTGCAGGTAACCATGGTTTCAAGCACCACCCTCCTTTTAAAGCTTCCAGTCTGTTATTCTGACTCAATCAGCATGACAGATTGATCTCCAGCCTTGTCCTCGTCAACACTCACCTGTGTTAACGAGAGAATCACTGACATGATGGCAGCTGGTCCTTTTGTGGCAGGGCTGAAATACAGTGGAGATGTTTTTTTGGGATTAAGTTCATTTTCATGGCAAAGAGGGACTTTGCAATTCATCTGATCACTCTTCATGACATTCTGGAGTATATGCAAATTGCCATCATCAAAACTGAGGCAGCAGACTTTGTGAAAATTAGTATTTGTGTCATTCTCAAAACTTTTGACCACGACTGTATTAGTGGGATAGCCTCCCCGGCGAAGGATACATCGACGCGGCCTTCAAAATCAACCAAATGAAGGCACCTTAGAAGGCATGAAACATGACCATTAGAGGTGCACTTAACCAACATGACCATTAGAGGTGCACTTACCCAACATGACCATTAGAGGTGCACTTACCCAACATGACCACTAGAGGGAAGCAAACATCAACAGAGGTGTCTGCTTTCTCCACCACACAGTGAACACAGTAAACAACGTTTCAGGTCTTTGGATATGGAGTCTCTCCCTACTGAAGTGCAGTTGGAGTATATTAACTACAGAGTCAGACCATTTATCCCAAGACCAATGCAGTGTGATCACTGTAAATCTTTTAGTCATGTAGCAAGTGTTTGCAGAAGGGAGAATCCGAGATGTCCTAGTTGTGGAAAGGATCATATTATGTGTTATAAAAGTGATGAATATGTGACATGTTGCAATTGCACTGGGAACCATGAAGCCACGTCTTCCGAATGCCCCACACAGGGTGAAAGAGAATGAGGTGGCCTAAGTCAGGGTTGTCCAGAGCATTTCAGATGAAGCAGCTGTTAAAAGGGTTCAGGGTTTGAACGTTGCACCAGAAGAGTCCATGGTAGTGGATAGACCTACAATGCAGGATGCAGGGGTTGCCATTTACCAGCAGGATCCTGACATTTTAAACCAGGGGTCCCCAAACTTTTTCCTGTGAGGGCCACATAACTTTTCCCTTCTCTGATGGGGGGCCGGTGTCAGTTTGTAACAGAAAAAGTGTGACGATCGTAGGGGAGCTTAAAAAATTTATTGTTTTCCAGAAAGCCACACATAACCAAATAACCCTTTCCAGGTTCTTTACAGAAAAAAAGTCAGGAAACAAATAATAACACTATTAATGAAATAAATAATAACTAAATAACCCTCTCTGAGTTCTTCATAGAAAAAAAAGCCATGGAACATTAACTTTCTGTTGTGCCATGCACAATCTTAACAGATAAAAGTTCAGCTCAGTTGTCAGAGCAGAATCTCTCTGACACATATGAGCAGTCTCTTAAAGTTCTTGTGTTCCTTCCTTATAATCCTTTTGTAGGTTCCAGTAGGCTTGTAGACACCCGCTGTTTGCAGCTCTCTCTCATCAACTTCCCCTGTGGAAACCACAAAGGAAGCAGGTTGAGAAACTGAACTAAGTGATACAGCACCTACACAGCACAATACATTTCACTACCAGTATGGTTGTAAAGGTGGATTTTATCCCAGTAGATTTTATTATGATTATATTTGTTTATGCTCAGAATGACTCATTCAAGTCAGAAAAGTGAGCTTACCTATGTATGTTCATCAGTGTGAACTGTGGGCCTGCATCTGGCTGGTGAGAAGTTGAATATCAGGTTCCATTCTAGTTACAGCCAGTCTCAAGCACTGATGCAAATGTTCATCTGTCAATCTTGATCTCATCGGAGTTTTCAGCAGTTTCCATGCGAGAAAGGTTTTTCGCAGATATACGTGCTGCCAAAAACTGTGGACATTTTCATTGCGTGTTTTTGATGTTTGGATATGTGTCGTTTGGGAGGGCGGCATAGAAGTCAATGAGACTGTTGGGCTTGAATGCGTCTTTCAGAACATCACAGTTCTGTAACTCAGCCAACTCAAACTGATATGAAGGCTGGGCTTCATCAATGTCGGCAACAAAGGGGTTCTGAAAAAGACGGATTTCTTTTGCATGAACATGTAGTTCACTGAATCGCACACCGAACTCCGCCTTCAGCATTTCCAGTGCTTCCACGCACTTTTCAGCTGGGAACGGGACCGCTGGGTTCTCTGTCGACAGGTTTTGGGTAGCAGGAAGATGGACGAAGTTGCGCTTTTTCACTTGTTCCAAAAGCAGCGCTAATTTCACCTCAAATGCTTTTATGTGTGAATACATGTCGCAAATGAGTTTCCCTCGCCTTGTAGCTGCAAGTTAAGGCTGTTAATATTTCTGTCACGTCTGTTAAAAATGCGAGGTGCCATTTCCATTCTGGGTCGATCAGCTCTGGGACCGTTTTGTCTTTTAAATGAAGAAATGCGTTAATTTCGGGTAGCAGCTCGTAAAAACGCCTCAAAACTCTGCCCCGGCTCAGCCATCGGACCTCTGTGTAGTACAGCACATCTCCGTGCGTGAACTCCAGTTCAGACAGGAATTCTTGGAACTGCCTGTGTTTAAGTCCCTTTGCTCTGATGAAGTTTATGCACGACACCACAACCTTCATTACAGAATCCCACGTCAACACTTTGCAGCACAGTGCTTGCTGGTGAATTAGGCAGTGGACTCGTAGCGGGGCGGGTGAGACCCCTTTTTCCAACTCCCGGTTCATGCGTCCTATTAGACCGCGAAGTTTCGCCCACCATGCTAGGAGCCCCGTCAGTCGTGATGCTAGCTAGCTTTGACCAGTCCAGGTCCAACTTCTCCATGGTTTGGCACACTTTGTCAAAAATATCCTCTCCCGTTGTAGTCCCTTTGAGACTTTGGAGGGCTGCCAGCTCCTCGCATATCTCAAAGTTTGCGCTAACTCCACGAATAAAAATGAGCAGTTGCCCTGTGTCTTGCACGTCCGTGCTCTCATCCAGTGCTAATGAAAAAAAGTCAAATTCTTTCGTCTTCTGCTGCAGCTGGGCATATACATTACACCCGATTTCTTCAACGCGTCTGGTGATTGTACTCGCCGACAGACTTACGGCATTAAATGCATCTTTCTTCTTGGGACACACCTCCTCCGCGACAGCATCCATACATTTCTTAACAAACTCTCCGTCAGTGAAAGGCTTACCGCTGCTTGCTATCAGTTTAGCAACCCGAAAGCTGGCCCGAACGGATGCCTGGTTCAGCTGAGCTTGGCGTACAAATGTATTCTGCTGAGATAGTAGTCCACTTTTTAGCTTTGAGAGTTTGTCTGCTCGTATTTGACCTTGCAAGCTATCGTACTTGTCTTTGTGGACGGGATTCATAGTGTCGGCGAAGATTGTATTCTTTGAATACGCCACCGTCTCTTGACAGATGAGACAAACAGCCTTTTCTTTGCATTGAACAAAAAAATAATCGTTTGTCCACTGCGGGTTAAATACCCTGCATTCTGAATCAATTTTTCTCTTACCTAACCTTTTCGCCATTATTCCGTTCTCTCTTTGACAGGGCCGGGCCTAGGATTTTTTTTCTGGAGGCCAAATAGGAAAAAAATCCGATAGCGTCTCTGGGATTGTTCAGAGGGCCGGGCCAAATGTGCTGACGGGCCGTATCCGGCCCGCGGGCCGTAGTTTGGTGACCACTGTTTTAAACATTAGAAGGTTTGACTTGGTGGCATTTATAGCTATGGTAATTGATGGCACTGCCAAGGTGGAGAGAAGGTTCTGGAAGATAGAAATCATAGTGATTGCGGCGGAGCGATTACCGGGGCTGAAAGATTTCACAGCAAAGGAGTTACATGGAATATTGGCACAAGCCGTACCACCTTCTCAGGTCCTAGAGTCTGGAAAGGGAGATATGGAGAACTAAAAGAGGGAAGAAGTGGGAGTTTACAATGCAGGACACCAGGCTTCTGTCCTTGCTTCTGTCCCTGGTGATCTACCCCAGGCCCCCTTTATCCACCCCAGGCTTTTGTCCTTGGTGGGCCGAAGACCAGCTGAAGAGGGTGAAGTCCTTCCTGCCTCCAAGGCATGCCTCAAAGTGCCGAGGTTTTTTAAATAATAAATGAGGAGCTTAGAAATTGTAATTTAATATTTGCTAATGTTGGGTCAACTATTAGTATTTGAACTCTCTCTCTCTCTCAAATGGAGCTGGTGCGTCCAGAGAGCTGGCGGTCAACTCTCCACAAGAAGCAGCAGCAGTGGATTGACCGGACGCTGTTTACCAGGAGCTGCCTACAGAGCTCACAGTTCGTCACTGTCCTTGCCCTGGTGGGGTGAAGACCAGAAGAGGGTGATGTCCTTCCTGCCTCCAAGACCAGAAGAGGGTGATGTCCTTCCTGCCTCCAAGACCAGAAGAGGGTGATGTCCTTCCTGCCTCCAAGACCAGAAGAGGGTGATGTCCTTCCTGCCTCCAAGACCAGAAGAGGGTGATGTCCTTCCTGCCTCCAAGACCAGAAGAGGGTGATATCCTTCCTGCCTCCAAGGCCTGCCTCAGAAAGTGCTGGGGTGAGTTTTTGCATAATAAATGAGAAGCTTAGCTTATATATTCATCTTTCTTGATCTATCATGCCTCAGGATTCCACTGGGTAAACATTATCTAACTAAATTATGAACTTTTCTGTGATGATATCTGGGAGAAGATGAGTCCTGTCTGGTATAATTAGTGGTCAAGACTGGACCAGGAGGGTTGGGTTGGATAAACTCCTCTGTATGTGGCACAGATGTGACTATTTAGCATGTCTAACAATCAATCATCCCTATTGGCTGTGGGCTCCCCATTCTAAAGTAGAACCATCATTTTACTTGCAAATAATATTGTCCAGAAATGACCTCATTGGACAGAAACGGGCACTCCTCCCCACACTCATGAGTAAACGCATATAATGTTTCCCCTGAAACAAAGGATTTCTGTATTTTCATGAAATAAGACATTGATTCATAGATTATCATACAAGCCAACATTCAAGGCAACACTTGATGTAAACAATTAGCAAATAAATGTCCACACCTTTAAATCCCAACTAGAAGGGTAATTTTACATGAAGTAAAATTGTGTGACCTAATTCAGTTTTTTAAAATTGTTATGGTAGTTGAAGAAGTTAAAAATGTTTTACTTTAGCAAATCAGTCACTTTAAATATTCTACATGAAGGTAGGGTAGCCTGGGGAACATAGTAACACAGGGTCAGTTGTAACCGCTAAATAACTCCAATTAGAAACCACTTAAAGCTCTTGTCTCTACATGCCCAAGAGGTTTTGTTTAAATCCATTAATTACTTTTAGTTTTATGGACAAAAAAAGGGGTTTGAGGCCCTAAAGTAAATATACTTGCCGCCTCTCTTTTTTTTAAATTATTGACCTGTGTAACATTCACCTACTGGGTCAATTGTAACATTTAACTTAAATAATATTTTCATAATAATCAAAATTCTAAAAGTGTTACTTTGTTCCCCAGTCTCCCCTACTCTTACTGAGGAAAGGCCTCCTCAACTGGAGAATCTACAGCTGCTGAGGGGTTAATCAGCCCAGTGCTGCTCTGACCACAGTGTTGTTAGGAAGCACATTTTCTAACACTACATACACAGCCTTGTCAACTCTAACTGTGAACTACTTCAGTTACTGGAAATAAACTCAGCAGTGGTCAGACCACAGAATACACCAACCTAAACAACACCAGTAAATGAAACATCCATTATATGCCATCTTCTGGTTTCCAGTAAGTGTGTTAGAGGCTAAATCAGACATGGAAAGTTGATTGACATTTGATTGCTTCCTCCATTTCATTCAGTTGTAAACATCTTCCTCCATTTCATTCAGTTGTATTCATCTTCCTCCATTTCATTCAGTTGTACACATCTTCCTCCATTTCATTCAGTTGTATTCATCTTCCTCCATTTCATTCAGTTGTAAACATTTTCCTCCATTTCATTCAGTTGTAAACATCTTCCTCCATTTCATTCAGTTGTAAACATCTTCCTCCATTTCATTCAGTTGTAAACATCTTCCTCCATTTCATTCAGTTGTAAACATCTTCCTCCATTTCATTCAGTTGTAAACATCTTCCTCCATTTCATTCAGTTGTAAACATCTTCCTCCATTTCATTCAGTTGTATTCATCTTCCTCCATTTCATTCAGTTGTACACATCTTCCTCCATTTCATTCAGTTGTAAACATCTTCCTCCATTTCATTCAGTTGTAAACATCTTCCTCCATTTCATTCAGTTGTAAACATCTTCCTCCATTTCATTCAGTTGTAAACATCTTCCTCCATTTCATTCAGTTGTAAACATCTTCCTCCATTTCATTCAGTTGTAAACATCTTCCTCCATTTCATTCAGTTGTAAACATCTTCCTCCATCTCATTCAGTTGTAAACATCTTCCTCCATTTCATTCAGTTGTATTCATCTTCCTCCATTTCATTCAGTTGTATTCATCTTCCTCCATTTCATTCAGTTGTAAACATCTTCCTCCATTTCATTCAGTTGTAAACATCTTCCTCCATTTCATTCAGTTGTATTCATCTTCCTCCATTTCATTCAGTTGTATTCATCTTCCTCCATTTCATTCAGTTGTAAACATCTTCCTCCATTTCATTCAGTTGTATACATCTTCCTCCATTTCATTCAGTTGTAAACATATTCCTCCATTTCATTCAGTTGTAAACATCTTCCTCCATTTCATTCAGTTGTAAACATCTTCCTCCATTTCATTCAGTTGTAAACATCTTCCTCCATTTCATTCAGTTGTAAACATCTTCCTCCATTTCATTCAGTTGTAAACATCTTCCTCCATTTCATTCAGTTGTAAACATCTTCCTCCATTTCATCCAGTTGTATTCATCTTCCTCCATTTCATTCAGTTGTAAACATCTTCCTCCATTTCATTCAGTTGTAAAAAATCTTCCTCCATTTCATTCAGTTGTATTCATCTTCCTCCATTTCATTCAGTTGTATTCATCTTCCTTCATTTCATTCAGTTGTAAACATATCTGTAATTAATGTGAGGCCTTTATGAAACGTCATACTAAATATTTTGACTTGCTGGTCAATTATATCCTTCATCAGATATTTAATACAGGTCTTTATAAACCAGTTAGTGATCATTAGTTACATATTTTTGAGTGGCTTCATCTAAAGTGAGGGCTATTTATACTTTATAAAAATGTTATAAATGTTTAATTTCTCACATAAAGATGAACATGCGATTGGTATACATTGCATGAGTACCTGATGCTCCTTAGGGTCTCAAAATGGCGCCTAGAACATATAATTGGTTAAACAATAAGCACACAACATAGAAGCTGTTGAAGAATATATTAGTGTTTTATTCCAAAACAGTCCCACTGTGTGATGTGGAACTTCTGACCCACTCTATACTGACATACTCTACGTTTTTCTACCAAAACCAAAAGTGTGGATGCAGTCACTTTTTAGAGCGGTCTAATCTCGTTTACCCCCAAAATGTTGTGTGATTAAAGTTCTGGGTCCATACGCGTTAGAAACTGGGAGTTCCGGTTAGCAAAGTCTCCACCCTCGCCAAAGGAAACTCTCAGCCAACCCACCCCATCCATAGACCGCCGATGAGTTAAGGAAACAAATCTGAATACATTTTTTCGCTCATTACATTTAATTAGTCACTACCTTTTAGAGGCCCAGTAAAGTTTCAAGATGTTTAATTAGTTACTACCTTTAAAGGCCCAGTAAAGTTTCTGCCAAACAAAGCCATGTGTGAAAATAGTTAAAAGACTGAAGCACTGGAAGCATTTAAAGGTCATACATGTAACATTTCTACCTGGAAATCATACATGTAACATTTCTACCTGGAAATCACACATGTAACATTTCTACCTGGAAATCATACATGTAACATTTCTACCTGGAAATCATACATGTAACATTTCTACCTCAATCAGTAATGAAGGAATAAAAAGGGGGGAGAGAGGAGTGGAAGAACGGGGAAGCGAGGGAGAGAGAGAGAAAGAAATAGAGAGAGAGAAAAGAGAGGGGGAGAGAGGGAGAGAGGGATTCCCTGAAACTTCTGTAACTTCATGTTATGTGGGCAGCTTGTCTCTCCCTTTTCTGTTTCCCTTCCTCCTTGTTTTGTCCCCTCTTTGTCTGTTGTATCTGTATGTGTGTCTGGACAGACCACAAAAACTTGGCTTACATCCAAGCCACTAAGAGACTCAACTCACGCCAAGCCAGATGGGCCCTGTTTTTTAGTAGGTTTAACTTTATTCTAACATACAGACCGGGGTCAAGAAATGTTAAACCAGATGCTTTGTCCCGCCAGTTTGCTGACCCTTCGGAGACCAGCGAGCCTGAGGCAGTCCTACCTTCCTCATGCGTCGTGGCGGCAGTACAGTGGGAGATCGAGTCTCTTGTGAAGACTGCACTTGCCACGGACCGGGACCGGGTGATGGACCTCCCAACCTACTCTTTGTTCACGAGACGGTCCGGTCTCAGGTGTTGCAGTGGATTCACACCTCCCGTTTTGCTGGTCACCCTGGGATGAGACGCACGTTGACGCTGCTTAAGAGACATTTTTGGTGGCCTTCAATGGAAACTGACGTTCGGGCTTCTGTTCAACCTGTGCTCGGGGCAAAGCCTCCCATCAGTCCCCTTCGGGGCTGCTGCTACCCCTCCCAGTTCCCAGCCGTCCCTGGTCCCACATAGCCATGGATTTTGTCACCGGCCTACCCAAGTCTGAAGGTAATGATACTATACTTACCATTGTGGACAGATTCTCTAAATCTGTTCACTATATAGCATTACCAAAATTACCGTCTGCCAGTGAGACAGCGGACCTCCTAGTCCAACATGTATTCCGTCCCCATGGAATACCTGTGGACATCGTATCTGATAGAGGCCCACAGTTTACTTCCCGTGTTTGGAAGGTTTTCTGTTCTGCTTTGGGTGCTTCCGTTAGTCTGTCCTCAGGGTTTCATCCCCAGACCAACGGTCAAACAGAAAGAGCCAATCAAGACCTCAAGCAACCATTCGTTGTGTGGCTGCTCAACATCCATCATCCTGGGCCAAACATCTGCCTTGGATAGAGTAACGCCCACAACTCCCCTCACCACCTCTGCCACCGGCCTTTCACCCTTCGAGTAACCATGGGTTATCAACCCCTCTGTTTCCTGCTCAGGAGAAGGAATTGGCTGTTCCTTTGGTTCAGGAGAACCTCCGCCGCTGCCAGAGAGTGTGGAGCGAGCTCGGGAAGCGTTGCTTGGACCACCGACAGGAACAAGACGACAGCGGATAGGAGCAGGACTCCCGCACCTGTGTTTCATCCTGGTCAAGAAGTTTGGCTGTCATCAAAGAACGTACCTCTTCGTACTCAAATCACGCAAGCTGTCTCCTCGGGTACCCGGGTCCGTTTGTGGTGGAGTCCATCGTTAACCCCGCTGCGGTTCGTTTGAAGTTGCCTTCAGCCATGAAGATCCACCCCTACTTTCCACGTCTCCCAACTGAAACCTGTGTCCTCCAGCCTTTTGTGTCCGCCGGCAGATCCACCTCCACCTGTTCGCCTCATTGACGACCATCCGGCCTACACCGTCAGTAGGCTCCTGGACTCTCGGAGGCGGGGTAGGGGTCTCCAATACCAGTCGATTGGGAAGGTTATGGACCAGAGGAGGTATTGGGTCCTAAGCGTTTTGTGTTGGATCCTCAGCTGATCACGGACTTCCATCACGACAACCCTGACAGGCCTGGTGGGTCGCCAGGTGGCGACCATTGAGGGGGGTACTGTTATGTGGGCAGCTTGTCTCTCCCTTTTCTGTTTCCTTCCTCCTTGTTTTGTCCCCTCTTTGTCTGTTGTATCTGTATGTGTGTGTGTCCCCATTATGTTGGTGCGTCTGCCGGTGTGTGTCTGGAGTGGATCGGGGGGCGTGCTCAGGATCTGCCTCTCCTGTGCAGCTGCGGGTTGTTTTCAGTGATTCCTGCCTACGCAGCTGCATCCTATTCTCTCATCAACCTGCACTACTAATTCCTGGGCATGGCTCTCCACCGGCGCCAGATCGTTGTTCTTACTAGAGCGGTAACTTGGCTCACCAGTAGAGTTAAATTGTCTTTGTCTTCAGCCTGGCTCTTTACTCTCCTTAACTTGTTGTTTGTTTTGTCTTCAGTTCAGACATACCTCCCAACCTGCCTGCCTGCCTGCCTGCCTGCCTTCCTGCCTGCCTGCCTGCCTGCCTGCCTCAGCCTTTCCTTCCTCCGGAGCCGACTAGCCCACTCTGTTCCTTTTCTTCAGTTGTTTTTGGACTAAGACAAATTGAACTTTTATTAAAATAATTTTTGTTTCTTCCACTCCCTTAGTCGTGTTTTGTTTCTCTGAATGCTGGGTTTAACCATAGCGTAACACTTCAGGCCTATTCCATGGACACTGCTGTAACCTCAGGCCTATTCCATGGAAACTTCTGTAACTTCAGGCCTATTCCATGGAAACTTCTGTAACTTCAGGCCTATTCCATGGAAACTTCTGTAACTTCAGGCCTATTCCATGGAAACTTCTGTAACTTCAGGCCTATTCCATGGACACTGCTGTAACTTCAGTCCTATTCCATGGACACTGCTGTAACTTCAGGCCTATTCCATGGAAACTTCTGCAACTTCAGGCCTATTCCATGGAAACTTCTGTAACTTCAGGCCTATTCCATGGAAACTTCTGTAACTTCAGGCCTATTCCATGGAAACTGCTGTAACTTCAGGCCTATTCCATGGACACTGCTGTAACTTCAGGCCTATTCCATGTGAACAACATTTCTCACCGTTTCAACACTGTGAAGGAGAAGCCTGTTTTTGTTTCTCCATAAGAGAATCCTCAAAAGTCAATAGACCATTTAGCTTATTTTATTAAAGTTTATTCATCAAATTCACAAGATCAACCTTAACCTGTTTGTTTGGATGCAGAATGAGTGAAATGTTGTTTTAATTGTCAACTGACTGCTTCAGTAAGTAAGTCTTGTCCAAGCCAGAACGGCCCAAAAGTTCAAGAACCTATCTCTTGTTTCTGTAGCGTGAGGCAGCCGGATGTACAAGTACTGGACAGGAAGCTAATCTGTTAGAGGGCCTTACACCCAATCCATCTCCTTCAAGCAGACGCATCAGGTCCCATTTTATAGAGTCTTTGGTATGACTCAAACAGGGATCAAACCCCCAACACCTTATCAGGGTGGACACTACCCACAAGGCCACTAGTTGGCAACTGACTGCTTGCAAGTCAGATAATTATGCCAAACAAACAAGTACAGGTTGATCTGGTAACTTGTATAAATAAAACGAAAAGGAAGCTGACTGCTTGTAGCAGACTACTGTAGGCCAGGTGCTCTGTTTCCTTTAAACACACCTTCTCCCAGATCTCATGATAGAATAGTTCATCATTCAGTAAGATACTGTTTACCCAGTGGCCTGTTTACCACCTGAGGCATCCTTAGATCATGAGAAAGGAAGAAGAACTCAGGGTACAGAGAGCGTTCACTCCTTCTGCATTAAACTACCAGATCAAGGTTCATCTGGGGCATTTTATAATCAGTTGGCCAGGCAACTGTCAGGAGAAGGAAGGGTGGGAACATTCAAAATGATTTGTCCTCCTAAGATTTTGTTTTATGAAATGAAGTTCAAACAAAGTCAATGTGTTAAAAGGTTGACTTTGGGCAAAAAATGCAAAAGAACAGCTTTAAACTGTATAACTGATCAATGCACCATCATACCCGGTCATTTAATGGATCAATTAGATATTTGGCTTCAGAAGTTCAATTCCTGACTGATCTCTACCGCTTCCGTCCAAAAACAAATCACCCCATTTCATTAAAACACTTATCAAGGAAAAGTCAAGACATGACATTCCCAATGGCAGAGTTAGGGCCCATGAAAATGTTGAATTAACATGAAGTAAATTAAAATGTCTGTGGTCGTTCTTGTTAAAAGGCCCAGAGGCCTGATCACCATACAGTCCCATGGAATAGGCCTTCAGTAGGTGAGTCACATTTTATTTGTTACAGCAGTTTCCATGTAAGCATACAGAGGAGTTTATGCAAATCAACCCTATCTGTCTTGACATCTGAAGGAGGAGTCTCTGAAAACCTATTTAAAGCAGCCTGTCTTGTCTCAGCTCAGCAGTCTCCAGTCTACCAACTGGTCTCTGAAAACCTATTTAAAGCAGTCTGTCTTGTCTCAGCTCAGCAGTCTCCAGTCTACCAACTGGTCTCTGAAAACCTATTTAAAGCAGCCTGTCTTGTCTCAGCTCAGCAGTCTCCAGTCTACCAACTGGTCTCTGTAACTTCATCTTTGTCTCTGTGGTGTTCAGTCTTCAGGTGATGATGGGGGTATTGAATCATCTCTCTACTCTCCTCCTCCTCTCTCTCCTTCCTCCTTCTCTCTCTCATGTAGTGGGGAAGTTCAGTGATGTTCCAGAGTGCAGTGATTTCTTCCTGGATCGGACAACTCCAAATCTCCCGGATATTTTGGTTGGTGGGACAGTCAAGGACCAGAACCGCTACAAACCGATTTGCCAGAAGTACAAGAACAGCTACAGGTTTGCAACTCTCTACGACACGATCAACAAGATCCCTGTGTTCTCAGCCTACACCTTCACTGGTGCTCCTACGGGCAGACCAAATCCACCCTGGATGATCGAGCCCCAGGTAGGCTTAATGTTTTGACATATAACATAACATTTGTATATGTTAACTGTCTGTGATATATAGCAGTAATGTTAACAGAATATAGAACTACCACTATAGAGGGTATAGAGACTTGATTGATTGTCTTGATTGTGGATCGTGACCCCCCCACCCACCACAAAAGAGGGTTAATTGTACAGAAAACTTGTGAATGAATGAATGTATGATTGTTGTTTCCTGCAGCTCAACAACATAAACAACAGCCCTAAAATGAGTGAGGATAAGGGACAGTCTCCAGATCACCAGGCTGGGAACAACGACTATAAGGACTCAATAAAAGAAAAAGGGGTGAACAGAGGTCACCTCTTTCCATGTTCACATGCGAATGACCTTGAAACTCAGAAGTCCACCTTTACCCTGACCAACATCGTTCCCCAGGTGGTGTCCTTCAACGGGGGCAGCTGGGAGGATATGGAACAAAATGTCATAAAAACGCTTCAGAAGGACTGTCTTGATAACAACGGGAAGATAAAGGCCTATGTGGTGACTGGAGCAGTGCCCAGTGAGAGCAACACACTGAAGAACCGAGTGAACATCCCGGATCTCCTGTGGACAGCCTACTGCTGTTACAACAGCAACCAGAGACAGTGGGTGGCCGAAGCACACTGGGGTGAGAACATAAATGAGAAAAAGGGGAAAACATTGAAAACAGAAAGCTTGGGAGCACTCGAAAACAAGTTGAACAAAGGTGTCAAGGTGTTCCCAGATCAGTGTCCAAGAGGTCTTAACCCTAACACTGCCCCCTCCTGGTTTGGAAGTATTGTTTCCACACTGAGGAATCTTAAAAATTCTGTGATGAATAGAATTGGATGATCTAGGTACAGATGCTCACACCATATCAACAAACTATCAACTAAACTCTGTTGAAATGCTGTTGATATGCAAACACTTGTTATGGTTAGAGTAATGGTTATGAGGGTTATAATGGTTATGAGGGTTATAAAGGGTATGAGTGTTATAAAGGTTATAAAGGTTATGAGGGTTATAAAGGTTATGAGGGTTATAATATTATGTGGGTTATAATATTATGTGGGTTATAATGTTATGAGGGTTATAATGGTTATGAGGGTTATAATGTTATGAGGGTTATAAAGGGTATGAGGGTTATAATGTTATGAGGGTTATAATGGTTACATGTCAACATCTGTATACTTTCAATTGAAATACTTTCTGTAAAATCTGCAGTCTGTTACTTGTAATGCTATTTTCCTTGTTAAAGGGGCAATCTGCGATTGCTACATCCATTTTTGGACTTTAACAATTATTGTAACCATTAAATAATGACTGAATCAACTCTCCCATCTGTGTCCCATATTCTCTTGCATCATGAACTTCTCGATACCAGAAACTCATCATAACACCTTGTTAAAGGGGCAGTCTGCGATTGCTACATCCATTTTTTGACTTTTCAATTCATTATACACTGCTCAAAAAAATAAAGGGAACACTTAAACAACACAATGTAACTCCAAGTCAATCACACTTCTGTGAAATCAAACTGTCCACTTAGGAAGCAACACTGATTGACAATAAATTTCACATGCTGTTGTGCAAATGGAATAGACAACAGGTGGAAATTATAGGCAATTAGCAAGACACTCCCAATAAAAGAATGGTTCTGCAGGTGGTGACCACAGACCACTTCTCAGTTCCTATGCTTCCTGGCTGATGCTTTGGTCACTTTTGAATGCTGGCGGTGCTTTCACTCTAGTGGTAGCATGAGACGGAGTCTACAACCCACATAAGTGGCTCAGGTAGTGCAGCTCATCCAGGATGGCACATCAATGCGAGCTGTGGCAAGAAGGTTTGCTGTGTCTGTCAGCATAGTGTCCAGAACATGGAGGCGCTACCAGGAGACAGGCCAGTACATCAGGAGACGTGGAGGAGGCCGTAGGAGGGCAACAACCCAGCAGCAGGACCGCTACCTCCGCCTTTGTGCAAGGAGGAGCAGGAGGAGCACTGCCAGAGCCCTGCAAAATGACCTCCAGCAGGCCACAAATGTGCATGTGTCTGCTCAAACGGTCAGAAACAGACTCCATGAGGGTGGTATGAGGGCCCGACGTCCACAGGTGGGGGTTGTGCTTACAGCCCAACACCGTGCAGGACGTTCGGCATTTGCCAGAGAACACCAAGATTGGCAAATTCGCCACTGGCGCCCTGTGCTCTTCACAGATGAAAGCAGGTTCACACTGAGCACATGTGACAGACGTGACAGAGTCTGGAGACGCCGTGGAGAACGCTTCTGCTGCCTGCAACATCCTCCAGCATGACCGGTTTGGCGGTAGGTCAGTCATGGTGTGGGGTGGCATTTCTTTGGGGGGCCGCACAGCCCTCCATGTGCTCGCCAGAGGTAGCCTGACTGCCATTAGGTACCGAGATGAGATCCTCAGACCCCTTGTGAGACCATATGCTGGTGCGGTTGGCCCTGGGTTCCTCCTAATGCAAGACAATGCTAGACCTCATGTGGCTGGAGTGTGTCAGCAGTTCCTGCAAGAGGAAGGCATTGATGCTATGGACTGGCCCGCCCGTTCCCCAGACCTGAATCCAATTGAGCACATCTGGGACATCATGTCTCGCTCCATCCACCAACGCCACGTTGCACCACAGACTGTCCAGGAGTTGGCGGATGCTTTAGTCCAGGTCTGGGAGGAGATCCCTCAGGAGACCATCCGCCACCTCATCAGGAGCGTGCCCAGGCGTTGTAGGGAGGTCATACAGGCACGTGGAGGCCACACACACTACTGAGCCTCATTTTGACTTGTTTTAAGGACATTACATCAAAGTTGGATCAGCCTGTAGTGTGGTTTTCCACGTTAATTTTGAGTGTGACTCCAAATCCAGACCTCCATGGGTTGATACATTTGATTTCCGTTGATAATATTTGTGTGATTTTGTTGTCAGCACATTCAACTATGTAAAGAAAAAAGTATTTAATAAGATTATTTCATTCATTCAGATAGATCTAGGATGTGTTATTTTAGTGTTCCCTTAATTTTTTTGAGCAGTGTATATATACACTGAGTGTACAAAACATTATGGACACCTGCTCTTTCCATGATATAGATTGACCAGGTGAATCCAGGTGAAAGCTATGTGATCCCTTATTGATGTCACTTGTTAAATCCACTTCAATCAGTGTAGATGAAGGGGAGGAGACAGGTTAAAGAAGGATTGTTAAACCTTGAGACAATTGAGACATGGATTGTGTATGTGTTCCATTCAGAGGGTGAATGGGCAAGACAAGATATTTAAGTGCCTTTGAACGGGATATGGTAGTAGGTGCCAGGCACACCGGTTTGTGTCAAGAACTGCAACGCTGCTGGGTTTTTCACGCTTAACAGTTTACCGTGTGTATCAACAATAGACCAGTCAACTTACCACAACTGTGGGAAGCATTGGAGTCAACATGGGCCAGCATCCCTGTGGAGCACTGTCGACACCTTGTAGAGTCCATGTCCCGACGTATTGAGGCTGTTCTGAGGGGAAAAGGGGGTGCAACTCAATATTATGGAAGGTGTTCTTAATGTTTTGGATACTCAGTGTATGTATATACTCATTGATTCTTGGAAAATATAACTCATACATGATTGTGTTAATGGATTGTGTATCTCTGTAGAGGTCACACATCATATGTCAGAGTTTTCATTCAGCCATAACGCAGACAACTATTGAGAAGACATTCCCCCACAGGAGACCAGGGTTCAATCCCTGATTCAAACCTATCAAGTCTATATATATATATATATAGTATATACTCTTCCCTCTCTGTGAATCTCTTCTATGTCTATATATATATATATCTATAGTCTATACTCTTCCCTCTCTGTCCATCTCTTCTATGTCTATATATATCTATAGTCTATACTCTTCCCTCTCTGTCCATCTCTTCTATGTCTATATATATCTATAGTCTATACTCTTCTCTCTCTGTCCATCTCTTCTATGTCTCTATATATCTATAGTCTATACTCTTCTCTCTCTGTCCATCTCTTCTATGTCTATATATATCTATAGTCTATACTCTTCCCTCTCTGTCCATCTCTTCTATGTCTATATATATCTATAGTCTATACTCTTCCCTCTCTGTCCATCTCTTCTATGTCTATATATATATATCTATAGTCTATACTCTTCTCTCTCTGTCCATCTCTTCTATGTCTATATATATATCTATAGTCTATACTCTTCTCTCTCTGTCCATCTCTTCTATGTCTCTATATATATATATAGTCTATACTCTTCTCTCTCTGTCCATCTCTTCTATGTCAATATATATCTATAGTCTATACTCTTCTCTCTCTGTCCATCTCTTCTATGTCAATATATATCTATAGTCTATACTCTTCTCTCTCTGTCCATCTCTTCTATGTCTATATATATCTATAGTATATACTCTTCCCTCTCTGTCCATCTCTTCTATGTCTATATATATCTATAGTCTATACTCTTCCCTCTCTGTCCATCTCTTCTATGTCTATATATATATCTATAGTCTATACTCTTCTCTCTCTGTCCATCTCTTCTATGTCTATATATATATATCTATAGTCTATACTCTTCTCTCTCTGTCCATCTCTTCTATGTCTATATATATCTATAGTCTATACTCTTCCCTCTCTGTCCATCTCTTCTATGTCTATATATATCTATAGTCTATACTCTTCTCTCTCTGTCCATCTCTTCTATGTCTATATATATCTATAGTCTATACTCTTCTCTCTCTGTCCATCTCTTCTATGTCTATATAGATCTATAGTCTATACTCTTCCCTCTCTGTCCATCCCTTCTATGTCTATATATATCTATAGTCTATACTCTTCCCTCTCTGTCCATCTCTTCTATGTCTATATATATCTATAGTCTATACTCTTCTCTCTCTGTCCATCTCTTCTATCTCTATATATATCTATAGTCTATACGATTCTCTCTCTGTCCATCTCTTCTATGTCTATATACAGTGGGGGAAAAAAGTATTTAGTCAGCCAACAATTGTGCAAGTTCTCCCACTTAAAAAGATGAGAGAGGCCTGTAATTTTCATCATAGGTACACGTCAACTATGACAGACAAAATGAGGAAAAAAAAATCCAGAAAATCACATTGTAGGATTTTTAATGTATTTATTTGCAAATTATGGTGGAAAATAAGTATTTGGTCAATAACAAAAGTTTCTCAATACTTTGTTATATACCCTTTGTTGGCAATGACACAGGTCAAACGTTTTCTGTAAGTCTTCACAAGGTTTTCACACACTGTTGCTGGTATTTTGGCCCATTCCTCCATGCAGATCTCCTCTAGAGCAGTGATGTTTTGGGGCTGTCGCTGGGCAACACGGACTTTCAACTCCCTCCAAAGATTTTCATGGGTTTGAGATCTGGAGACTGGCTAGGCCACTCCAGGACCTTGAAATGCTTCTTACGAAGCCACTCCTTCGTTGCCCGGGCGGTGTGTTTGGGATCATTGTCATGCTGAAAGACCCAGCCACGTTTTATCTTCAATGCCCTTGCTGATGGAAGGAGGTTTTCACTCAAAATCTCACGATACATGGCCCCATTCATTCTTTCCTTTACACGGATCAGTCGTCATGGTACCTTTGCAGAAAAACTTTGGATGCAACTCAGCATTCTTTGTCCTCCAAACACGACAAGTTGAGTTTTTACCGAAAAGTTCTATTTTGGTTTCATCTGACCATATGACATTCTCCCAATCCTCTTCTGGATCATCCAAATGCACTCTAGCAAACTTCAGACGGGCCTGGACATGTACTGGCTTAAGCAGGGGGACACCTCTGGCACTGCAAAATGTGTTACTGATGGTAAGCTTTGTTACTTTGGTCCCAGCTCTCTGCAGGTCATTCACTAGGTCCCCCTGTGTGGTTCTGGGATTTTTGCTCACCGTTCTTGTGATCATTTTGACCCCACGGGGTGAGATCTTGCGTGGAGCCCCAGATCGAGGGAGATTATCAGTGGTCTTGTATGTCTTCCATTTCCTAATAATTGCTCCCACAGTTGATTTCTTCAAACCAAGCTGCTTACCTATTGCAGATTCAGTTTTCCCAGCCTGGTGCAGGTCTACAATTTTGTTTCTGGTGTCCTTTGACAGCTCTTTGGTCTTGGCCATAGTGGAGTTTGGAGTGTGACTGTTTGAGGTTGTGGACAGGTGTCTTTTATACTGATAACAAGTTCAAACAGGTTCAATTAATACAGGTAACGAGTGGAGGACAGAGGCGCTGTCAGATGGTGATGTGTACGTGGCGAGTGGAGTCAGACGCAGGACACAGAGAATCAGGTAGACTACTTTACTGAATGTAACGCACAAAACAAACGTCTCCAACACTGGAGGGAAAAACACCATATGCGTAAAATGGAGAAATAGCTAGGCCGAACATCAACTAGACATACAACAATAACACACAAATAGCAAACGTGAGACAAGAGAAATTATAGGCTAAACAATCAAACATAATAGACAACAGGTGTACTACTCCAGACAAAACAAGACAAACACCGAAACATCGATCGGTGGTAGCTAGTACTCCGGGGACGACGAACGCCGAAGCCTGCCCGAGCAAGGAGGAGGGGCAGCCTCTGCAGAGTCCGTGACAGTACCCCCCCCCTTGACGCGCGGCTCCAGCCGTGCGCCGACCCCGGCCTCGGGGTAGGCCAGGAGGACGCGGAGCAGGGCGAGTTGGATGATTCCGGTGGAACTCTGTCAAGAGGGAGGGATCTAAGATGTCCCTCCTAGGCACCCAGCACCGTTCCTCCGGACCGTACCCCTCCCACTCCACGAGATACTGCAGACCCCCCATCCGACGTCTCGAATCCACGATGGACCGGACTGAGTACGCCGGAGCCCCCTTGATGTCCAGTGGGGGCGGAGGAGCCTCTCGTATCTCATTCTCCTGGAGTGGACCAGCTACCACCAGGAGAGACACATGGAACGAGGGGTTAATGCTGTAATCATTGGGCAGTTGTAACCTGTAGCATACCTCGTTCAATCTCCTCAGGACTTTAAATGGCCCCACAAACTGCCGACCCAGCTTCCGGCAGGGCAGGCGAAGGGGCAGGTTTCGAGTCGAGAGCCAGACTCGATCTCCAGGTGCATAAACTGGACCCTCACTGCGTTGGCGATCGGCGCTCGCCTTATGCTTACGAACAGCCCGCTGCAGATGGACATGCGCAGCGATCCATGTTTCCTCCGAGCGCCGAATCCACTCATCCACCGCAGGAGCCTCGATCTGGCTCTGATGCCAGGGTGCCAGAACCGGCTGATTACCCCAACACACACTGAAAAGGAGTCAGATTAGTGGAGGAGTGGCGAAGTGAGTTCTGGGCAATCTCTGCCCAGGGGATATACCCCGACCTCTCCTCCTGCCGGTCCTGGCAATAGGACCTCAGAAACCTACCCACATCCTGGTCTCCACTCTTATTCCACACTATGCAGCTGCTGCAAGAGCGCATTTTTCACTGACTGTCCACTGGTTTCAAAAACAATGATTGATAGGCAGCTTAAACTTCTTGAATTCAACCATTTATTGGGTTCAAATACACATTTAGATTTGTGAACAGCCGTCCACAACAACCGCAATCCGTAAGGCGCAAATAGCTAAATGAGAGAGCAGCGGTGTGATTCACATCAATGCGCTATTGTAGATATCAATAATAAGTGATATCCGTATCACCCATAGACTACACCACTGCTGTCATCCTTACCTCCAAGCGTTTATTCAAGTTGGATAATCTTTGGATGCCGATAGCAAGTCGCACCATTGGAAGACATAGCTTGGACTGTAACCACATTTGGTTTGTCATCATAGTTATCTCTGACTTGTGGTCGGACTCGCTCAGGTCGAACAAACTTAAACTCGCGCCCTTTTTTCAATGCTGAATTGAATGTCACTGAGAAAACAGAGAAGTGTCAAACAATTTCTGAATTAAATAAGTAATCCGCGAAGTAATCATCTAGTTTTTCAAAAGTATCTGTAATCAGATTACAATATTTTTCCCTGGTAATGTTAACGGAATACAGTTACTGTTTTTTTGGGTAATCCTTTACATGTAACGGACCAGAGAATGGCACCCTATTCCCTATATAGTGCACTACTTTAGACCAGAGAATGGCACCCTATTCCCTATATAGTGCACTACTTTAGACCAGAGAATGGCACCCTATTCCCTATAGTGCACTACTTTAGACCAGAGAATGGCACCCTATTCCCTATATAGTGCACTTCTTTAGACCAGAGAATGGCACCCTATTCCCTATATAGTGCACTACTTTAGACCAGAGAATGGCACCCTATTCCCTATATAGTGCACTTCTTTAGACCAGAGAATGGCACCCTATTACCTATATAGTGCACTACTTTAGACCAGAGAATGGCACCCTATTTCCTATATAGTGCACTACTTTAGACCAGAGAATGGTGTGGTCCTCTGTAGCTCAGCTGGTAGAGCACGGCGCTTGTAACTCCAAGGTAGTGGGTTCGATCCCCTGGACCACCCATACACAAAAATGAATGCACGCACGACTGTAAGTCGCTTTGGATAAAAGCGTCTGCTAAATGGCATATTATTATATTATAATGGCACCCTATTCCCTATATAGTGCACTACTTTAGACCAGAGAATGGAACCCTATTCCCTATATAGTGCACTACTTTAGACCAGAGAATGGCACCCTATTCCCTATATAGTGCACTACTTTAGACCAGAGAATGGAACCCTATTCCCTATATAGTGCACTACTTTAGACCAGAGAATGGCACCCTATTCCCTATATAGTGCACTACTTTAGACCAGAGAATGGCACCCTATTCCCTATATAGTGCACTACTTTAGACCAGAGAATGGCACCCTATTCCCTATATAGTGCACTACTCTAGACCAGAGAATGGCACCCTATTCCCTATACAGTGCACTACTTTAGACCAGAGAATGGCACCCTATTCCCTATATAGTGCACTACTTTAGACCAGAGAATGGCACCCTATTCCCTATATAGTGCACTACTTTAGACCAGAGAATGGCACCCTATTCCCTATATAGTGCACTACTTTAGACCAGAGAATGGCACCCTATTCCCTATATAGTCCACTACTTTAGACCAGAGAATGGCACCCTATTCCCTATATAGTGCACTACTTTAGACCAGAGAATGGCACCCTATTCCCTATATAGTGCACTACTTTAGACCAGAGAATGGCACCCTATTCCCTATATAGTGCACTACTTTAGACCAGAGAATGGTGTGGTCCTCTGTAGCTCAGCTGGTAGAGCACGGCGCTTGTAACTCCAAGGTAGTGGGTTCGATCCCCGGGACCACCCATACACAAAAATGAATGCACGCACGACTGTAAGTCGCTTTGGATAAAAGCGTCTGCTAAATGGCATATTATTTATTATTATATTATAATGGCACCCTATTCCCTATATAGTGCACTACTTTAGACCAGAGAATGGAACCCTATTCCCTATATAGTGCACTACTTTAGACCAGAGAATGGCACCCTATTCCCTATAGTGCACTACTTTAGACCAGAGAATGGCACCCTATTCCCTATAGTGCACTACTTTAGACCAGAGAATGGCACCCTATTCCCATATAGTGCACTACTTTAGACCAGAGAATGACACCCTATTCCCTATATAGTGCACTACTTTAGACCAGAGAATGGCACCCTATTCCCTATATAGTGCAATACTTTAGACCAGAGAATGGCACCCTATTTCCTATATAGTGCACTACTTTAGACCAGAGAATGACACCCTATTCCCTATATAGTGCACTACTTTAGACCAGAGAATGGCACCCTATTCCCTATATAGTGCACTACTTTAGACCAGAGAATGGCACCCTATTCCCTATATAGTGCACTACTCTAGACCAGAGAATGGCACCTATTCCCTATATAGTGCACTACTTTAGACCAGAGAATGGCACCCTATTCCCTATATAGTGCACTACTTTAGACCAGAGAATGGCACCCTATTCCCTATATAGTGCACTACTTTAGACCAGAGAATGGCACCCTATTCCCTATATAGTGCACTACTTTAGACCAGAGAATGGCACCCTATTCCCTATATAGTGCACTACTTTAGACCAGAGAATGGCACCCTATTCCCTATATAGTGCACTACTTTAGACCAGAGTGCCATTTTGGACGTAGCCACGGCCCTGTCCTCTGGGTTTCATTCTTAAATGATATGATATGAATATGACTAGTGGTTATTCTACAGTCTGATTTATTGTTATTTATTTTTTGTATTAACTTTTATTTAATTAGAGGAGCCCAATTGAGACCAGGGTCTCATTTTCATGATATGAATATGATACTAGCCTACAGTACAATCCAATGGCTTGCTCCATCTAGCTCAGTACAATCCAATGGCTTGCTCCATCTAGCTCAGTACAATCCAATGGCTTGCTCCATCTAGCTCAGTACAATCCAATGGCTTGCTCCATCTAGCTCAGTACAATCCAATGGCTTGCTCCATCTAGCTCAGTACAATCCAATGGCTTGCTCCATCTAGCTCAGTACAATCCAATGGCTTGCTCCATCTAGCTCAGTACAATCCAATGGCTTGCTCCATCTAGCTCAGTACAATCCAATGGCTTGCTCCATCTAGCTCAGTACAATCCAATGGCTTGCTCCATCTAGCTCAGTACAATCCAATGGCTTGCTCCATCTAGCTCAGTACAATCCAATGGCTTGCTCCATCTAGCTCAGTACAATCCAATGGCTTGCTCCATCTAGCTCAGTACAATCCAATGGCTTGCTCCATCTAGCTCAGTACAATCCAATGGCTTGCTCCATCTAGCTCAGTACAATCCAATGGCTTGCTCCATCTAGCTCAGCCAACCGTGTTACTAAAATCAAGGAGTTGCTTTACCTGAGAAGCAGAAGTTCAACATGCAGCAACAATATTTCTTATAAAGATTCTACATGACCAGTTGCTTTTACTAGTCCCACTGACCGCATGAATGAACAGTCACACTCACACAATATGTTTTCATATATATGTACAGTACCAGTCAAAAGTTTGGACACACCTACTCATTCCAGTTTTTTCTTCTTCTTTACATTGTAGAATAATAGTGAAGACATCAAACCTATGAAATAACACATATGGAATCATGTAGTAAACACAAAAAGTTGGCTGCAGAATGTCCGACTCATCCCAAACCAGATGGGATGGCGTATCGCTGCAGAATGCTGTGGTAGCCATGCTGGTTAAGTGTGCCTTGAATTCTAAATAAATCACAGACAGTGTCACCAGCAAAGCACCCCCACACCATAACACCTCCTCCTCCATGCTTTACGGTGGGAACCACACATGCGGAGATCATCCGTTCACCCACACCGTGTCTCACAAAGACACGGGCCCTGTCAGAGGTCAAAGAGGTGGCCATCAGAGAGAGGGAGGCAGACGGCAGGGAACTGTTGTGTCTAATGAAGTCCGGGCCGTCGTCGTTGACCATGTGGTAAACAGAGGCCTTACCATGGCAGAGGCTGACAGATTAGTTCGCCCCAATCTGAAAAGATCAACTGTCAATTCGATCATGAGAACATTTTGCCAAGAGAACCGGTAAGTCTGCAGGATATGCACTATGCTTTACCATTACATTTACAGTAAATTACATATTGTAATGCATGTCAATTCACAAAGCACGTTACAGTATTCTTATAGAATGATCTATTGACAGTATACTCTGTTCTACCCTCAGAATTGACAGAAGACCCCGTGGTGATGGCCGTGGCTGTGTGCTGACCGACCGTGGTGGAAATGGTGAGGGCCAGGAATGACATACGGCTGTCCGAAATAAAGCAGGCCATTGAGGAGAATGATGACACCTTTGCCAATGTGGCATCCATCAGCCTACTAATAATCCCCAGCCTTCTGAAGAGACACCAGGTATCTATGGAACACATTGACCTGGTGCCTTCTGAAGAGACAGCAGGTATCTATGGAACACATTTAACTGGTGCCTTTTGAAGAGGCACCAGGTATCTATGGAACACATTTAACTGGTGCCTTTTGAAGAGGCACCGGGTATCTATGGAACACATTTAACTGGTGCCTTTTGAAGAGACACCGGGTATCTATGGAACACATTGACCTGGAGCCTTCTGAAGAGACACCAGGTATCTATGGAACACATTGACCTGGTGCCTTCTGAAGAGGCACCGGGTATCTATGGAACACATTTAACTGGTGCCTTTTGAAGAGGCACCAGGTATCTATGGAACACATTTAACTGGTGCCTTTTGAAGAGGCACCGGGTATCTATGGAACACATTTAACTGGTGCCTTTTGAAGAGACACCGGGTATCTATGGAACACAGTTAACTGGTGCCTTTTGAAGAGACACCGGGTATCTATGGAACACATTTACCTGGTGCCTTTTGAAGAGACACCAGGTATCTATGGAACACATTGACCTGGAGCCTTCTGAGAGAAACAACTGCGGGCCGAGTATGTTCAGGTGCAGCACTATATAAATACACTGTATTACTGTTGCTATTAATGCACATGCTACTTCACAATATCATAATGGAACTATACTGTAAAAAACAACTACCCAAAATATGGCTTCAGAGGGTGGTGGTGCTTGATGCTGCTGTGAACCATCACTAGTATATCTTTGTTGATGAAGCGAGCTTCAACCCGGGCCAAAACTCAGCGCCGTGGGCGGAACCCCGTCGGCCAACGGGCGTCCGTCCAAGTGCCTGGACGACGTGGGGGGAAACATCTCTGTAGACGGTGTGGTAGGACGCAGGCCATTGCTTGGATCCTACCACGCTGCACACCTCATTGTGTTTCTCAATGACATTGAGCAGGCCTGTCAAGGTGAAGGGGTCACCTATGTCTTTGTGTGGGACAATGTCAGGTTCCACCATTCAGAGGTGGTTCAGGCATGGTTTCAGGCCCATCCCCGATTCGTGACCCCTATACCTGCCCCCATACTCTCCTTTCCTCAACCCTATTGAGGAATTATTTTCAACATGCAGGTTGAAGGTGTACGATCGCCATCCCCATGAGGGTGCCACTCTCCTTCTGGCCATGGATGAGGCATGTGACAACATCAATGCAGACCAATGTCAAGTTTGGATTCGCCAAAACGTTTTTCCCACGATGCATGAACAATGAGGACATTCACTGCGATGTGGATGAGATTTTATGGCCAAATGCTCAAGACAAACTAGTGCCTGCTAAACATGATGTTTCTGTCATTTCTTTAATTTAATTTGTTTAATTTTTTATTTCTTACATTTGATTACAATTATATCAGAAAAATAAAAATGTTTTGCATGAATGATTGTAGAAGATGTCTTCATTGATCACGCCTTCGATTACACATTGGATAGATATTATGGAAATGATAGATTTTCTGTCAATTTCGTTGGGTAAAGTGTAATTTACAGAACTGTAGCATATTACTTCCAGCATTGTTAAGGGCGATTTGAAACACGTATCTTGCATTGTTTGCTATTGCATTATTTGGTAGTTATCATTATGTTGTGTTTTGGTGATTTAAATCAATATTCTCATTATATTTCACAATAAACTTCTATTTTGAATCAATGGTTGTGTGGTGAGTGATGTTTACAGTCAAAGTTCATTCACAATGGCAGGTTTTGAATGAAAGACTGGCTGCGTTACAAGTGTGACCAGTTTGGAGTTTTCTACTAAGAGTTGTGAAAATGTACCACATACTTGTGAAAATAGTACCGAAGCAATAAAAAAAAACGGTTAACTATTCTATTCAAACGTTAAAGACAGTTAGGTTTTGATCGACGGGAGAACAACGGTCTGGTCTCATCTTGCTGTAGTTGCACGTTCTATCCAGAAGGGGGAGACACCTCCCGTCTGGAGCGTCTGTGGTACCCGCACACCGCACAATGCTTAATTATTTTCTCTCGACCTGTGTGCACCTACGTCGTAAACTTTCATTCCTAGGCTAGGTTGTAGCAACCTCATGATGGGTATAGGGACAAATTTGAGTATCAAGTCGTAGCCTTAACCTATCGATGTTACATTGAGCCGGGTGAATGGAATATGAATGACAGTCATACGATATCTGCTGTAATAGAAATAAGGCCATGCTCATAATGAAATGAATCCTCATTCCTCATCTTAAACGTCACCAACCGCCACTGGTGTGTGTGTATGTGCGTGTGTGTGTGCATGTGCGTGTGTGTGTTTGAAATGTCACCAACCGTCACTGGTGTGTATGTGCGTGTGTGTGCGTGTGCGTGTGTGTGTGATATTTGAAGTTGAACAGTAGAGGTTCTTTGATGATCCTGATGAAAACTTCTCAGCACGCGATATCTGTTTGACCAGAGAACTGCTCACACACACACAGACCGACATGTCTCTACAATGCTACCATTTTGGGGGCATATGCTCCTAAATATTTAGCTGGTGTGGGGGTTTGACACCTGTTGTAAATCAAAGGAGAGAAGATTCAGGTCTCCAATGTTCAGGAATGTGCCTTTGTTTCCACAGACTTTTTCCCGCAGAAACTCTAACACGTTCTAAAGCGAATACTGGAACAATATTTCTAACATAGAGTGTGGGGAATGGTCAGAGGCGGTCTCTATAGTTATTTTGTGTTACCATTTAGATTAATGTTAAAGTCACGTCAAGACAATCCATACCTTTGTCTATGAATTTGAGTGTGGTTACATTTCTCCAGCCCCATCCCTCGGCCTTTTACCGAAACAGTGGCAGAAGAAAAACCTTATTTATTGTTTAAACTGCGGAGTGCCACTTTAATACCTCAACTATGTTTCATTGTTTCAATGTATAATTTTATCATTGTTTCATTTTATCATTTTATCATTGTTTCATTGTATGATTGTTTCATTGTAACATTGTTTCATTGTTTCATTGTATCATTGTATCATTGTATCATTGTATCATTGTATCATTGTATCATTGTTTCATTGTATCATTGTTTCATTGTTTCATTGTTTCATTGTATCATTGTTTCATTGTATCATTGTATCATTGTATCATTGTTTCATTGTATCATTGTATCATTGTATCATTGTATAATTGTTTGTGTGTGTGTGTGTGTATCATTGTATGATTTTATAATTGTTTCATTGTATCATTGTTTCATTGTATCATTGTTTGTGTGTGTGTGTGTATCATTGTATCATTGTATCTGTGCGGCAGAAATGTTTGTGCTCCTTGTAAAAGAACACCGTAGAGCCCTGACACAGATACACATGCACGCACACACACACACACACACACACACACACACAAACATGTTTGAAAGCACACACACACCCTTGGCTCTCTAAGTGGTTGTAGCACAATGGATGCACTTCATTTCAGGACGTATTGTTGCTCCAGCACTCCTGGCTTCCAAATATACACCTGGGAATAGTGTGTGTGTGTGTGTGTGTGTGGTTTGGTTTTGGTGTGTGTATTGATAATTGCTTTCATAACTGAGTGTCTTACATTTTTACATTTACATTTTAGTCATTTAGCAGATGCTCTTATCCGGAGCGACGTACAGTTAGTGAGTGCATACATTTTCATACTGTGCTTCAGAGAGAGAGAGAGAGAGAGAGAGAGAGAGAGAGAGAGAGAGAGAGAGAGAGAGAGAGAGAGAGAGAGAGAGAGAGAGAGAGAGAGAGAGAGAGAGAGAGAGAGAGAGAGAGAGAGAGAGAGAGAGAGAGAGAGAGAGAGAGAGAGAGAGAGAGAGAGAGAGAGAGAGAGAGACAGAGAGAGAGAGAGAGAGAGAGAGAGAGAGAGAGAGAGAGAGAGAGAGAGAGAGAGACAGAGAGAGAGAGAGAGAGAGAGAGAGAGAGAGAGAGAGAGAGAGAGAGAGAGAGACTTTTGACTTTTTGTCTTTCTTTAATGGTACATCCTCATCTAATTAAAACCTCACCCCACCCCCCACCCCTTAAAATAAAGTACACAGATTACCAATATCCCCTGTACTGCATACTCACCTTTTCCTCTACCCCACGTTACAAAAAACAACACCACACATCACAATAACCCAAACCTCACCAACTCTACAACCGTATATCCAGACAATCTTCCTCAGCTATACAGACAGCCCCCCAACACACCATATTTCTTGAAACATCTCCACACTTTTTATCATTTTATAAAACTCAAATTCCACCCTAAGGCGCGCAGAGACCATCCCATTAAATAATAGTAAAGGGTCTGTTATCCCCCCACCTTTGACCCTGTTCCTCCTTGTTAGCCAAATAGCTAACTTTGACTGAGCAAACAGAAAATTCAACAACACACATTTTTCCTTTTCCTTATTTGAATACCTGTACCCCATTATAAACATCCCGACAGTAAAACCCACCCCCAACCTCTCACACAGACATTCCAACTGAGACATTAAAGGCATTAACCTGGCGCACACAGAAAACACATGAATCACAGTTTCACTCATGACACAGAAAGGACACCCCTGTCTGACTCCCGGTTCAACCCGTGCTAACCAGCTGTTAGTGGCCAGGGCTCCATGTAAAACCCTCCACTGGAGGTCCCCTGACCTCTTTGGTACTGGGAGTTTGTAGAGCCCCTCCATCTAAAACCAAACATACTCTCCGCTCCACATGCCCCCTGCCACTGATGTGCCTTCACTCCTGTTAGGCTCCTAATGTTCCTTACCTTAATGCAGAGGTTGTAGAGGGCTTTACCTCCCACCCCTCAAACTCGCCCAGGCTCGGAGTGTTAAAATCTAACAAGTCCTCCAGACCCCCTTGCCAGTCCCCAGTCTCTGCCGTCACGTGCAGTGGCGGAAACATTGGTGGCCCCTCCCCCTTTGGCTGCTCAAACACCCCCCTTACCGGCTCGGACAGTGCCTCCTGGACTTCCCCCAGGAATCTCTCCAGCAGCCTAAGAGACGTTAGTCCTGTTTGTTTTGCTAGGACTTCTGGGGTTTTCCATCCATCCTCTCCCAGCAGTCGCAGGTCACCCAGCCTTAGTAATCCCGCTGCCATCAGTCGCCTCTTCAGGGTGGCTGACTGAACCGATCTCAAAAGGATGACCGGGTTGTGGAAGATAGGCTCCTCCCACACCCACAGCCCAGGCTCCACACCCCCTTTTCGTGTGGGCCTTAGTAGCTGCCAGGCCCTCAGCACCGCAGAGTAAAAATCAGAGAGTCCTGCTGTACTCAGCCCCTCCAGCCTCATGAGGAATAGCTGCCGGTCCAACCCTAATCCGCCAGCTCTCCTCAGCAGCGCGCATGCTGGCTCCCTCCATCCGACATCAGTATGGTACAGCAGTCTCTGTGCCGCCTTTAGTCGGAATGCAGCCACCCTGCTCTCCAGTTCCACCAGGCCCTGTCCTCCTTCATTTACGGACATATACAACACTGCCGCCCTCAGCCAGTGATGGCCCGACCAGAAGAAATCCACCAGCTTGCGTTGCAGGTCTGCGAGCAGCCCAGCAGGGGGGTTGAGGACAGCCAGTTTATGCCACAGGGAAGATGCCACCAGGTTGTTGATTATCAGCACCCTCCCTCTATATAACACTTGGGACAGGAGCCACCTCCACCTGGCCAGTCTTGACACCACTGCCTGTGACAGCCCCTCCCAGTTCTTCCTGACCCACCTCTCCGAGCCCAGGTACACCCCCAATATTTTAAGCCCTTCACAACCCCACTGCAACCCCCTGGAAGCAGAGGAGGGACCCTATCCCCCATGCCTCACATAACAGAGCTTTGCTCTTTCCCCAGTTTACCTTAGCTGACGAAGCTCCCTCGTACACCTTCAGACTATTCTCCAGTGCCTGCATATCCTGACCATCCCTGACCATCACAGAAACGTCATCTGCATACGCTGACACTGCTATGCCTGTCCAGCACACTCCCTTCAGTCTCCTGCGTAGCAGGCCCAAAAAAAGGTTCAATGGCTAGTGTATATAACTGCCCTGATAGAGGGCATCCTTGTCTAATGCCCCGCCTAACCCAGACTGGCCTACTGAGCCCCCTCCCACCTTAACCATACATGATGCCCCAGCATACAACATCTTCACATAGGCCAAAAACCTTTCCCCAAACCCAAACACAGACATCACATTAAACAGATACTCATGGTCCACTCTATCAAAAGCCTTCTCTTGATCTAAAGAGACCAGACCAAAGTTCACATTAGAACTTCGACAAGTCCAACATGTCCCTGATTAAGAACAAGTTGTCCGTGATTAAGCGTCCTGGTATGCAATATGTCTGGTCCTTGTGTACTATAGAGTCCAGATGAGACTTTAGTCTGTTAGCGAGGACCTTGGCAAATATCTTGTAGTCCGCACAGAGCAATGCCACAGGCCTCCAGTTCTTAAGTTCACACAAGTCCCCTTTTTTGGGCAGGAGAGTCAGAGCCGCCCGACGGCAGCTCATCGGCAACTCTCCTACCCCGACGCATTCACGCAACACGCGAAAGAAGTCCAGTCCAATTATTCCCCAGAATTTTTATAAAACTCCACTGGGAGTCCATCGACCCGTGCACGGCCGGGGACATCTGGGTTACGGCCTCTGCCAGTTCATGGGACAACAGGGGAATGTCCATTTCATCCCTTTGTACCAGAGAGAGCTTAGGGAGTTCGGCAAACAAAACCTGAGCACACATAGGATCACACAGTTCTGCCTTATACAATTCAGTATAAAACTCCACAGTCCGCCTCCCGCATCTCCCCCACCACAGAGGTCACCCGCCCATCCGAAAGCCGTAGACAATGCATACCCTTGGCTTCACCGCTCTGTCTTTCCAAACCAAAGAAGAAGGAGCTGGGAGCATCCATCTCCTTGAGCATGGAGAACCTAGCTCTTACAAGTGCTCCCTTTGCTTTAACCTGGAAAAAACTGCCCAGGTCCCTACGTAGTTCAGCTAGATTAACCTGGAGGCCTACATTGCCTTGCCCCACCAGCTCTACCTCCATCTCACTAATACTACGTTCGAGTTCCCCCAATACTCTCCTAGCCTCTGAGGATGACAGAGCTGTATACTGTTGGCAGAAAAGCCGAATTTGGACTTTTCCCACATCCCACCATTGACTCAGAGACTCATACTCCTCTCTTCGCTGCCCCCACCTTTCCCAAAAAGTCTGGAAACCTGAGCAAAAAGTGGCATCTTGTAAGAGCTTTACATTAAACTTCCAATAGGATGCCTGCCGAGGCCCTGGTGAAATAGACAGCCGAGCCATGGTTATGTGATGATCCGAAAAACCCACCGGGAGAATGGTAGCGCCCAACAACCTATTGCTCTGATTCCTGGACATGTACAATCGATCAAGTCGGGCTGCACTCACCCTAGCCCCAAAGACCTTCACCCATGTATACTGTCTTGTGTTGGGATGTCTAGTTCTCCAAACATCAACTAGGTCAAATTGATTAATAATGTCCCTTAACACCCCCACTGAGCCTGAATGAGGCTCCTCCCCATTTCTGTCTTTCGTAAAATCCATCGTACAGTTCCAGTCCCCGCCGACCACCAGCGTCTCCTCAGGCGCTACCTGTGAGAGTTCCTTTCTAAGACACCCAAATAGAAGCCCCCTCTCTCTCCCTGTGTTGGGCGCATACACATTTATAAAGACAAAACCCCTGTTGTTAATTTCTGCCTTTACTACAAGCAGTCTACCTGTACACACCTCTTTTGAGGAGCAAATTTTTACAGACAGACCCGGTACAAAAAGGACTGCCACCCCTGCACTAACATTTGTTCCATGGCTCAGCACACTTGCCCCTTTCCACCAGAGCCCCCAATCAACTTCATTCACCACATCGCTATGCGTCTCCTGCAGAAACAACACTTGTACTTTTTTTTGTTTTACATATTCACCCAACACACTCCTCTTTCCCGCATCTCTGGCGCCATTAATATTAAGCGAGCCTACCCAAAGAGTCTCCATAAGAAGTGGGAGAAAAGCCAGCAAAGAAAGAGACCAATAGCAAAGCTCAAAAAGCTCCAGTGCCAGAAAGAAAACTTTCATCTAGACAGTGTCTGAAGGTAGACCTTTACGCACAGTTGTGACCCACTTCCTTAACCTAAACCGTTTCCTGGGTGAGAGGACACCATGCCCCTCATTTTTCATTGCATGTTGCACTGATCTTACAAACTTTCCCGGATCGCAAAAAAAAAGCCTCAAGATTAACCTTTTTCCCCTTAGTCTCCTTCAGGAACCTTGACAGTTCCCTCACTGTGTACTTTGACCCCTCTGACTGACTGGCTGTCAGCTCTGGACCCATTGAGGAGGAGTCTGAAAAGAAATCCTCCTCATCGTCTACTTCCTCAGTCTCACCTTCCTCCTCCTCATCTCCATCTCCCATCCTGACCACCTGTCCTTCCTCTCTAGTCGGGGCCTCCCCCCCCGCACCAGGCAACCTGACCACCTGCCCTTCCTCTCTAGTCGGGGCCTCCCCCCGCACCAGGCAAAGGTTCCTTGGTGTCTTTCATCACACCAGCCTCTGCCCTCCCACCTCCTTTCTTCTCCCCCTTTTTCCTCTTCCGCTTGACACCCTCCTCCACCCCTCCTAGTCGCTACCCTTCCCCACTACACTCTCCTCATCCACTAACATAACCTGACTAGACCCAGCCTCATCTACACCACCATCCATCACACGACTAGACCCAGCCTCATCTACACCACCATCTATAGCATGACTAGGCCCAGCCTCATCTACACCACACTCCATAACATGACTAGACCCAGCCTCAGCTACACCACCATCCATCACACGACTAGACCCAGCCCCATCTACACCACCATCTATAGCATGACTAGGCCCAGCCCCATCTACACCACCATCTATAGCATGACTAGGCCCAGCCCCATCTACACCACCATCTATAGCCTGACTAGGCCCAGCCCCATCTACACCACCATCTATAGCATGACTAGGCCCAGCCCCATCTACACCACCATCTATAGCCTGACTAGACCCAGCCCCATCTACACCACCACCTATAGCATAACTAGACCCAGCCTTAACTACACCACCATCTGTCGCATGACTAGACCCAGCCTCTGCTGCCTGTGTCTCATGGCCCCCTGCACGTTGACCTCTATTCCCCCCACTGGCGCTTGAATCTCACCTTGTCTACGGCCTTTATGTGGGCACGCAAAGCTCTTATGCCCCAAATCCCCACACTCAAAGCACCGTAGACTATCTGTGCTGGCAAAACCTGCGTAGAGCCCCTCCCCATGCCTCACTTTAAAGTGCACATTTAACTGTTGCTCATTGTTGTTCAGAAACATGAACACTTGCCTCCGGAATGAAACAACGTGCTTGACGGCATCTGCCTGAAAACCTGCCGACAGTACACGAAAACCACTAGCAAACTTACCAAAACGACTCAACTCCTTCCTGATTTGATCATCCGTAATAAACGGAGGCAAATTTGCAACTACCACCCTGGTCGAAGGGGTAGAAAGAGGAGAAATTGGCACCAACACATCCCTTACAAATATTCCGCTTGAAATGAGCCTACCCACCAAATGTGCCCTTTTCATGAACACAACCACAGCTTTGTTCATTCTGGACGCGGAATGTATAAATTCGGCTCCTACCTGTTCGCCGACCGCGAGCAGAACCTCCTCCACCTTAATTCCATTCTCAGGAACACACCTGAATCCATGCCGTAACGACAGCGTCTCCTCCGCGCTAGGCTGCGAAGCCATCGCTCACACCTCACCGTTCAAAACCCCAGGAAACTAAACCTCTGGCCTCTTCCTCTCTAACTTTGAAAAATAAAACCCAGTGGGTACCACTAAAACAAACAGTGCATTAACCCTCCACCATAGAAGAGAGAAAACAAGGAAGGAAAACAAACAAATTAGTTAGGACAAGCCCTCCACACCAAACACTCAAACTCCAAAAAACTCCCAGCATGCACTGAGAGAGAGAGAGAGAGAGAGAGAGAGAGAGAGAGAGAGAGAGAGAGAGAGAGAGAGAGAGAGAGAGCTCACATCAATACAGGAGGTAGCCATCAGAAACATCCAGCTGCTACTTGCCAGGTACACACACACATGCACACGCACACACTGGACGGGTCAAGGGCAAAATGTACACACAAATTGGTTCTGTAGGAATCACATATACACACCTTGAAATGGTCGCTTGGCCAACCTCGGCAGAAAGGTCCAATAATGCAATATCATGTTTTTTCCTTCAACTTTTGATTGAAGAAGGTTTCTTTTTACTTAAAAAAAAAAAACTTTTGACCAAAAAAGGTGTTTGGAGGAAAAATGTACCTGAGAAAGAATGTCCTGAAACAACCTGTCTCACTGAAGTAGTCTGTAGTGGCTTCCTCCACTCATCGACTTGTCTCCTTTCCATCTCCTGAACTGAACTGAAGTTCTCACAGACCCTCACAGGTCAACGACAACTGTGACAAAATGTCTTCCTACTATCCTTTCAGATCAGTGGAAGACAAGGAGCTGAGGAAAGGTATTTAGAGAGGCTTTAGATAGAGAGACGCCTACTCTCCAAAGATAGGCTTTAGATACAGAGACGCCTACTCTCCAAAGATAGGCTTTAGATAGAGAGATGCCTACTCTCCAAAGATAGGCTTTAGATAGAGAGATGCCTACTCTCCAAAGATAGGCTTTAGATAGAGATGCCTACTCTCCAAAGATAGGCTTTAGATAGAGATGCCTACTCTCCAGAGAGAGGCTTTAAATAAAGAGATGCCTACTCTCCAAAGATAGGCTTTAAATAAAGAGATGCCTACTCTCCAAAGATAGGCTTTAGATAGAGAGATGCCTACTCTCCAAAGATAGGCTTTAAATAGAGAGACGCCTACTCTTCAAAGATAGGCTTTAGATAGAGATGCCTACTCTCCAGAGAAAGGCTTTAGATAGAGAGACGCCTACTCTTCAAAGATAGGCTTTAGATAGAGATGCCTACTCTCCAGAGAGAGGCTTTAAATAAAGAGATGCCTACTCTCCAAAGATAGGCTTTAAATAGAGAGATGACTACTCTCCAAAGATAGGCTTTAGATAGAGAGATGCCTACTCTCCAAAGATAGGCTTTAGATAGAGAGATGCCTACTCTCCAAAGATAGGCTTTAGATAGAGAGATGCCTACTCTCCAAAGATAGGCTTTAAATAGAGAGATGCCTACTCTCCAAAGATAGGCTTTAGATAGAGAGATGCCTACTCTCCAAAGATAGGCTTTAAATAAAGAGATGCCTACTCTCCAAAGATAGGCTTTAGATAGAGAGATGCCTACTCTCCAAAGATAGGCTTTAAATAAAGAGATGCCTACTCTCCAAAGATAGGCTTTAGATAGAGAGATGCCTACTCTCCAAAGATAGGCTTTAAATAGAGAGACGCCTACTCTTCAAAGATAGGCTTTAGATAGAGAGATGCCTACTCTCCAAAGATAGGCTTTAGAGTGATGCCTAATCTCCAAAGAAAGGCTTTAGATAGAGAGATGCCTACTCTCCAAAGATAGGCTTTAGATAGAGAGATGCCTACTCTCCAAAGATAGGCTTTAGATAGAGAGATGCCTACTCTCCAAAGAGAGGCTTTAGATAGAGAGATGCCTACTCTCCAAAGATAGGCTTTAGAGTGATGCCTACTCTCCAAAGAAAGGCTTTAGATAGAGAGATGCCTACTCTCCAAAGATAGGCTTTAGATAGAGAGATGCCTACTCTCCAAAGATAGGCTTTAGATAGAGAGATGCCTACTCTCCAAAGATAGGCTTTAAATAGAGAGACGCCTACTCTTCAAAGATAGGCTTTAGATAGAGAGATGCCTACTCTCCAAAGACAGGCTTTAGATAGAGAGATGCCTACTCTCCAAATATAGGCTTTAAATAGAGAGACGCCTACTCTTCAAAGATAGGCTTTAGATGAGAGAGATGCCTACTCTCCAAAGATAGGCTTTAGAGTGATGCCTACTCTCCAAAGAAAGGCTTTAGATAGAGAGATGCCTACTCTCCAAAGAGTGGCTTTAAATAGAGAGATGCCTACTCTCCAAAGATAGGCTTTAGATAGAGAGATGCCTACTCTCCAAAGATAGGCTTTAGATAGAGAGATGCCTACTCTCCAAAGAGAGGCTTTAGATAGAGAGATGCCTACTCTCCAAAGATAGGCTTTAGATAGAGAGATGCCTACTCTCCAAAGATAGGCTTTAGATAGAGAGATGCCTACTCTCCAAAGAGAGGCTTTAGATAGAGAGATGCCTACTCTCCAAAGATTGGCTTTAGATAGAGAGACGCCTACTCTCCAAAGATAGGCTTTAGATAGAGAGATGCCTACTCTCCAAAGATAGGCTTTAGATAGAGAGATGCCTACTCTCCAAAGATAGGCTTTAGATAGAGAGATGCCTAATCTCCAAAGAGAGGCTTTAGATAGAGAGATGCCTACTCTCCAAAGATAGGCTTTAAATAGAGAGATGCCTACTCTCCAAAGAGGGGCTTTAGATAGAGAGATGCCTACTCTCCAAAGATAGGCTTTAAATAGAGAGATGCCTACTCTCCAAAGATAGGCTTTAGATAGAGAGATGCCTACTCTCCAAAGATAGGCTTTAGATAGAGAGATGCCTACTCTCCAAAGATAGGCTTTAAATAGAGAGACGCCTACTCTCCAAAGATAGGCTTTAGATAGAGAGATGCCTACTCTCCAAAGATAGGCTTTAGATAGAGAGATGCCTACTCTCCAAAGATAGGCTTTAAATAAAGAGATGCCTACTCTCCAAAGATAGGCTTTAGATAGAGAGATGCCTACTCTCCAAAGATAGGCTTTAAATAAAGAGATGCCTACTCTCCAAAGATAGGCTTTAGATAGAGAGATGCCTACTCTCCAAAGATAGGCTTTAGATAGAGAGACGCCTACTCTTCAAAGATAGGCTTTAGATAGAGAGATGCCTACTCTCCAAAGATAGGCTTTAGAGTGATGCCTACTCTCCAAAGAAAGGCTTTAGATAGAGAGATGCCTACTCTCCAAAGATAGGCTTTAGATAGAGAGATGCCTACTCTCCAAAGATAGGCTTTAGATAGAGAGATGCCTACTCTCCAAAGATAGGCTTTAAATAGAGAGATGCCTACTCTTCAAAGATAGGCTTTAGATAGAGAGATGCCTACTCTCCAAAGATAGGCTTTAGATAGAGAGATGCCTACTCTCCAAAGATAGGCTTTAAATAGAGAGATGCCTAATCTTCAAAGATAGGCTTTAGATAGAGAGATGCCTACTCTCCAAAGATAGGCTTTAGAGTGATGCCTACTCTCCAAAGAAAGGCTTTAGATAGAGAGATGCCTACTCTCCAAAGATAGGCTTTAGATAGAGAGATGCCTACTCTCCAAAGATAGGCTTTAAATAGAGAGACGCCTACTCTTCAAAGATAGGCTTTAGATAGAGAGATGCCTACTCTCCAAAGACAGGCTTTAGATAGAGAGATGCCTACTCTCCAAATATAGGCTTTAAATAGAGAGACGCCTACTCTTCAAAGATAGGCTTTAGATAGAGAGATGCCTACTCTCCAAAGATAGGCTTTAGAGTGATGCCTACTCTCCAAAGAAAGGCTTTAGATAGAGAGATGCCTACTCTCCAAAGAGTGGCTTTAAATAGAGAGATGCCTACTCTCCAAAGATAGGCTTTAGATAGAGAGATGCCTACTCTCCAAAGATAGGCTTTAGATAGAGAGATGCCTACTCTCCAAAGAGAGGCTTTAGATAGAGAGATGCCTACTCTCCAAAGATAGGCTTTAGATAGAGAGATGCCTACTCTCCAAAGATAGGCTTTAGATAGAGAGATGCCTACTCTCCAAAGAGAGGCTTTAGATAGAGAGATGCCTACTCTCCAAAGATTGGCTTTAGATAGAGAGACGCCTACTCTCCAAAGATAGGCTTTAGATAGAGAGATGCCTACTCTCCAAAGATAGGCTTTAGATAGAGAGATGCCTACTCTCCAAAGATAGGCTTTAGATAGAGAGATGCCTAATCTCCAAAGAGAGGCTTTAGATAGAGAGATGCCTACTCTCCAAAGATAGGCTTTAAATAGAGAGATGCCTACTCTCCAAAGAGGGGCTTTAGATAGAGAGATGCCTACTCTCCAAAGATAGGCTTTAAATAGAGAGATGCCTACTCTCCAAAGATAGGCTTTAAATAGAGAGACGCCTACTCTTCAAAGATAGGCTTTAGATAGAGATGCCTACTCTCCAGAGAAAGGCTTTAGATAGAGAGACGCCTACTCTTCAAAGATAGGCTTTAGATAGAGATGCCTACTCTCCAGAGAGAGGCTTTAAATAAAGAGATGCCTACTCTCCAAAGATAGGCTTTAAATAGAGAGATGACTACTCTCCAAAGATAGGCTTTAGATAGAGAGATGCCTACTCTCCAAAGATAGGCTTTAGATAGAGAGATGCCTACTCTCCAAAGATAGGCTTTAGATAGAGAGATGCCTACTCTCCAAAGATAGGCTTTAAATAGAGAGATGCCTACTCTCAAAGATAGGCTTTAGATAGAGAGATGCCTACTCTCCAAAGATAGGCTTTAAATAAAGAGATGCCTACTCTCCAAAGATAGGCTTTAGATAGAGAGATGCCTACTCTCCAAAGATAGGCTTTAAATAAAGAGATGCCTACTCTCCAAAGATAGGCTTTAGATAGAGAGATGCCTACTCTCCAAAGATAGGCTTTAATAGAGAGATGCCTACTCTTCAAAGATAGGCTTTAGATAGAGAGATGCCTACTCTCCAAAGATAGGCTTTAGAGTGATGCCTAATCTCCAAAGAAAGGCTTTAGATAGAGAGATGCCTACTCTCCAAAGATAGGCTTTAGATAGAGAGATGTCTACTCTCCAAAGATAGGCTTTAGATAGAGAGATGCCTACTCTCCAAAGAGAGGCTTTAGAAAGAGAGATGCCTACTCTCCAAATATAGGCTTTAGAGTGATGCCTACTCTCCAAAGAGAGGCTTTAGATAGAGAGATGCCTACTCTCCAAAGATAGGCTTTAGATAGAGAGATGCCTACTCTCCAAAGATAGGCTTTAGATAGAGAGATGCCTACTCTCCAAAGATAGGCTTTAGATAGAGAGACGCCTACTCTTCAAAGATAGGCTTTAGATAGAGAGATGCCTACTCTCCAAAGACAGGCTTTAGATAGAGAGATGCCTACTCTCCAAATATAGGCTTTAAATAGAGAGACGCCTACTCTTCAAAGATAGGCTTTAGATAGAGAGATGCCTACTCTCCAAAGATAGGCTTTAGAGTGATGCCTACTCTCCAAAGAAAGGCTTTAGATAGAGAGATGCCTACTCTCCAAAGAGTGGCTTTAAATAGAGAGATGCCTACTCTCCAAAGATAGGCTTTAGATAGAGAGATGCCTACTCTCCAAAGATAGGCTTTAGATAGAGAGATGCCTACTCTCCAAAGAGAGGCTTTAGATAGAGAGATGCCTACTCTCCAAAGATAGGCTTTAGATAGAGAGATGCCTACTCTCCAAAGATAGGCTTTAGATAGAGAGATGCCTACTCTCCAAAGATAGGCTTTAGATAGAGAGATGCCTACTCTCCAAAGATTGGCTTTAGATAGAGAGACGCCTACTCTCCAAAGATAGGCTTTAGATAGAGAGATGCCTACTCTCCAAAGATAGGCTTTAGATAGAGAGATGCCTACTCTCCAAAGATAGGCTTTAGATAGAGAGATGCCTACTCTCCAAAGAGAGGCTTTAGATAGAGAGATGCCTACTCTCCAAAGATAGGCTTTAGATAGAGAGATGCCTACTCTCCAAAGATGGGCTTTAGATAGAGAGATGCCTACTCTCCAAAGATAGGCTTTAGATAGAGAGATGCCTACTCTCCAAAGATAGGCTTTAGATAGAGAGATGCCTACTCTCCAAAGATAGGCTTTAGATAGAGAGATGCCTACTCTCCAAAGATAGGCTTTAGATAGAGAGACGCCTACTCTCCAAAGATAGGCTTTAGATAGAGAGATGCCTACTCTCCAAAGATAGGCTTTAGATAGAGAGATGCCTACTCTCCAAAGATAGGCTTTAAATAGAGAGATGCCTACTCTCCAAAGATAGGCTTTAGATAGAGAGATGCCTACTCTCCAAAGATAGGCTTTAAATAGAGAGATGCCTACTCTCCAAAGATAGGCTTTAGATAGAGAGATGCCTACTCTCCAAAGATAGGCTTTAGATAGAGAGATGCCTACTCTCCAATGATAGGCTTTAAATAAAGAGATGCCTACTCTCCAAAGATAGGCTTTAGAGTGATGCCTACTCTCCAAAGAAAGGCTTTAGATAGAGAGATGCCTACTATCCAAAGAGAGGCTTTAGAGTGATGCCTACTCTCCAAAGATAGGCTTTAGATAGAGAGATGCCTACTCTTCAAAGATAGGCTTTAGATAGAGTGATGCCTACTCTCCAAAGATAGGCTTTAGATAGAGAGATGCCTACTCTCCAAAGATAGGCTTTAGATAGAGAGATGCCTACTCTCCAAAGATAGGCTTTAGATAGAGAGATGCCTACTCTCCAAAGATAGGCTTTAAATAGAGAGATGCCTACTCTCCAAAGATAGGCTTTAGAGTGATTCCTACTCTCCAAAGATAGGCTTTAGATAGAGAGATGCCTACTCTCCAAAGATAGGCTTTAGAAAGAGAGATGCCTACTCTCCAAAGATAGGCTTTAGATAGAGAGATGCCTACTCTCCAAAGATAGGCTTTAGATAGAGAGATGCCTACTCTCCAAAGACAGGCTTTAGATAGAGAGATGCCTACTCTCCAAATATAGGCTTTAAATAGAGAGATGCCTACTCTCAAAGATAGGCTTTAGATAGAGAGATGCCTACTCTCCAAAGATAGGCTTTAGAGAGATGCCTACTCTCCAAAGATAGGCTTTAGATAGAGAGATGCCTACTCTCCAAAGAGAGGCTTTAAATAGAGAGATGCCTACTCTCCAAAGATAGGCTTTAGATAGAGAGATGCCTACTCTCCAAAGATAGGCTTTAGATAGAGAGATGCCTACTCTCCAAAGATAGGCTTTAGATAGAGAGATGCCTACTCTCCAAAGATAGGCTTTAGATAGAGAGATGCCTACTCTCCAAAGATAGGCTTTAGATAGAGAGATGCCTACTCTCCAAAGAGAGGCTTTAGATAGAGAGATGCCTACTCTCCAAAGATAGGCTTTAGATAGAGAGATGCCTACTCTCCAAAGATAGGCTTTAGATAGAGAGATGCCTACTCTCCAAAGATAGGCTTTAGATAGAGAGATGCCTACTCTCCAAAGATAGGCTTTAGATAGAGAGATGCCTACTCTCCAAAGATAGGCTTTAGATAGAGAGATGCCTACTCTCCAAAGATAGGCTTTAGATAGAGAGATGCCTACTCTCCAAAGATAGGCTTTAGATAGAGAGATGCCTACTCTCCAAAGATAGGCTTTAGATAGAGAGATGCCTACTCTCCAAAGATAGGCTTTAGATAGAGAGATGCCTACTCTCCAAAGATAGGCTTTAGATAGAGAGATGCCTACTCTCCAAAGATAGGCTTTAGATAGAGAGATGCCTACTCTCCAAAGATAGGCTTTAGATAGAGAGATGCCTACTCTCCAAAGATAGGCTTTAGATAGAGAGATGCCTACTCTCCAAAGATAGGCTTTAAATAGAGAGATGCCTACTCTCCAAAGATAGGCTTTAGATAGAGAGATGCCTACTCTCCAAAGATAGGCTTTAAATAGAGAGATGCCTACTCTCCAAAGATAGGCTTTAGATAGAGAGATGCCTACTCTCCAAAGATAGGCTTTAAATAGAGAGACGCCTACTCTTCAAAGATAGGCTTTAGATAGAGAGATGCCTACTCTCCAAAGATAGGCTTTAGATAGAGTGATGCCTACTCTCCAAAGATAGGCTTTAGATAGAGAGATGCCTACTCTCCAAAGATAGGCTTTAGATAGAGAGATGCCTACTCTCCAAAGATAGGCTTTAGATAGAGAGATGCCTACTCTCCAAAGATAGGCTTTAAATAGAGTGACGCCTACTCTTCAAAGATAGGCTTTAGATAGAGAGATGCCTACTCTCCAAAGATAGGCTTTAGATAGAGAGATGCCTACTCTCCAAAGATAGGCTTTAAATAGAGAGATGCCTAATCTTCAAAGATAGGCTTTAGATAGAGAGATGCCTACTCTCCAAAGATAGGCTTTAGAGTGATGCCTACTCTCCAAAGATAGGCTTTAGATAGAGAGATGCCTACTCTCCAAAGAGTGGCTTTAGATAGAGAGATGCCTACTCTCCAAAGATAGGCTTTAGATAGAGAGATGCCTACTCTCCAAAGATAGGCTTTAGATAGAGAGATGCCTACTCTCCAAAGATAGGCTTTAGATAGAGAGATGCCTACTCTCCAAAGAGAGGCTTTAGATAGAGAGATGCCTACTCTCCAAATATAGGCTTTAGATAGAGAGATGCCTACTCTCCAAAGATAGGCTTTAGATAGAGAGATGCCTACTCTCCAAAGATAGGCTTTAGATAGAGAGATGCCTACTCTCCAAAGATAGGCTTTAGATAGAGAGATGCCTACTCTCCAAAGATAGGCTTTAAATAGAGAGATGCCTACTCTCCAAAGATAGGCTTTAGATAGAGAGATGCCTACTCTCCAAAGATAGGCTTTAGATAGAGAGATGCCTACTCTCCAAAGATAGGCTTTAGATAGAGAGATGCCTACTCTCCAAAGATAGGCTTTAGAAAGAGAGATGCCTACTCTCCAAAGATAGGCTTTAGATAGAGAGATGCCTACTCTCCAAAGATAGGCTTTAGATAGATAGATGCCTACTCTCCAAAGATAGGCTTTAGATAGAGAGATGCCTACTCTCCAAAGATAGGCTTTAATAGAGAGATGCCTACTCTCCAAAGATAGGCTTTAGATAGAGAGATGCCTACTCTCCAAAGACAGGCTTTAGATAGAGAGATGCCTACTCTCCAAATATAGGCTTTAAATAGAGAGATGCCTACTCTTCAAAGATAGGCTTTAGAGAGATGCCTACTCTCCAAAGATAGGCTTTAGATAGAGAGATGCCTACTTCCAAAGATAGGCTTTAAATAGAGAGATGCCTACTCTCCAAAGATAGGCTTTAGATAGAGAGATGCCTACTCTCCAAAGATAGGCTTTAGATAGAGAGATGCCTACTCTCCAAAGAGAGGCTTTAGATAGAGAGATGCCTACTCTCCAAAGATAGGCTTTAGATAGAGAGATGCCTACTCTCCAAAGATAGGCTTTAGATAGAGAGATGCCTACTCTCCAAAGAGAGGCTTTAGATAGAGAGATGCCTACTCTCCAAAGATAGGCTTTAGATAGAGAGACGCATACTCTCCAAAGATAGGCTTTAAATAGAGAGATACCTACTCTCCAAAGATAGGCTTTAAATAGAGAGATGCCTACTCTCCAAAGATAGGCTTTAGATAGAGAGATTGCTACTCTCCAAAGATAGGCTTTAGATAGAGAGATGCCTACTCTCCAAAGATAGGCTTTAAATAGAGAGATATCTACTCTCAAAAGATAGGCTTTAGATAGAGAGATGCCTACTCTCCAAAGATAGGCTTTAGATAGAGAGATGACTACTCTCCAAAGATAGGCTTTAAATAGAGAGATGCCTACTCTCCAAAGATAGGCTTTAAATAGAGAGATGCCTACTCTCCAAAGATAGGCTTTAAATAGAGAGATGCCTACTCTCCAAAGAGAGGCTTTAAATAGAGAGATGCCTACTCTCCAAAGATAGGCTTTAAATAGAGAGATGCCTACTCTCCAAAGATAGGCTTTAGATAGAGAGATGCCTACTCTCCAAAGATAGGCTTTAAATAGAGAGATGCCTACTCTCCAAAGATAGGCTTTAAATAGAGAGATGCCTACTCTCCAAAGATAGGCTTTAGATAGAGAGATGCCTACTCTCCAAAGATAGGCTTTAAATAGAGAGATGCCTACTCTCCAAAGATAGGCTTTAGATAGAGAGATGCCTACTCTCCAAAGATAGGCTTTAAATAGAGAGATGCCTACTCTCCAAAGATAGGCTTTAGATAGAGAGATGCCTACTCTCAAAGAGAGGCTTTAGATAGAGAGATGCCTACTCTCCAAAGAGAGGCTTTAGATAGAGAGATGCCTACTCTCCAAAGATAGGCTTTAGATAGAGAGATGCCTACTCTCCAAAGATAGGCTTTAGATAGAGAGATGCCTACTCTCCAAAGATAGGCTTTAGATAGAGAGATGCCTACTCTCCAAAGATAGGCTTTAAATAGAGAGATGCCTACTCTCCAAAGATAGGCTTTAGATAGAGAGATGCCTACTCTCCAAAGATAGGCTTTAGATAGAGAGATGCCTACTCTCCAAAGATAGGCTTTAGATAGAGAGATGCCTACTCTCCAAAGATAGGCTTTAGATAGAGAGATGCCTACTCTCCAAAGATAGGCTTTAGATAGAGAGATGCCTACTCTCCAAAGATAGGCTTTAGATAGAGAGATGCCTACTCTCCAAAGATAGGCTTTAGATAGAGAGATGCCTACTCTCCAAAGATAGGCTTTAAATAGAGAGATGCCTACTCTCCAAAGATAGGCTTTAAATAGAGAGATGCCTACTCTCCAAAGATAGGCTTTAGATAGAGAGATGCCTACTCTCCAAAGATAGGCTTTAGATAGAGAGATGCCTACTCTCCAAAGATAGGCTTTAAATAGAGAGATGCCTACTCTCCAAAGATAGGCTTTATAGAGAGATGCCTCTCCCAAAGATAGGCTTTAAATAGAGAGATGCCTACTCTCCAAAGATAGGCTTTAGATAGAGAGATGCCTACTCTCCAAAGATAGGCTTTAAATAGAGAGATGCCTACTTCCAAAGATAGGCTTTAGATAGAGAGATGCCTACTCTCCAAAGATATGCTTTAAATAGAGAGATGCCTACTCTCCAAAGATAGGCTTTAAATAGAGAGATGCCTACTCTCCAAAGATAGGCTTTAAATAGAGAGATGCCTACTCTCCAAAGATAGGCTTTAAATAGAGAGATGCCTACTCTCCAAAGATAGGCTTTAGATAGAGAGATGCCTACTCTCCAAAGATAGGCTTTAAATAGAGAGATGCCTACTCTCCAAAGATAGGCTTTAAATAGAGAGATGCCTGCTCTCCAAAGATAGGCTTTAGATAGAGAGACTCCTACTCTCCAAAGATAGGCTTTAGATAGGGAGATGCCTACTCTCCAAAGATAGGCTTTAGATAGAGAGATGCCTACTCTCCAAAGATAGGCTTTAGATAGAGAGATGCCTACACTCCAAAGATAGGCTTTAGATAGAGTGATGCCTACTCTCCAAAGATAGGCTTTAGATAGAGAGATGCCTACTCTCCAAAGATAGGCTTTAGAGTGATGCCTACTCTCCAAAGATAGGCTTTAGATAGAGAGATGCCTACTCTCCAAAGAGAGGCTTTAGATAGAGAGATGCCTACTCTCCAAAGATAGGCTTTAGATAGAGAGATGCCTACTCTCCAAAGATAGGCTTTAAATAAAGAGATGCCTACTCTCCAAAGATAGGCTTTAAATAGAGAGATGCCTACTCTCCAAAGATAGGCTTTAGATAGAGAGATGCCTACTCTCCAAAGATAGGCTTTAGATATAGAGACGCCTACTCTCCAAAGATAGGCTTTAGAGTGATGCCTACTCTCCAAAGATAGGCTTTAGATAGAGAGATGCCTACTCTCCAAAGATAGGCTTTAGATAGAGAGATGCCTACTCTCCAAAGATAGGCTTTAGATAGAGAGATGCCTACTCTCCAAAGATAGGCTTTAGATAGAGAGATGCCTACTCTCCAAAGATAGGCTTTAGATAGAGAGATGCCTACTCTCCAAAGATAGGCTTTAGATAGAGAGATGCCTACTCTCCAAAGATAGGCTTTAAATAGAGAGATGCCTACTCTCCAAAGAAAGGCTTTAGATAGAGAGATGCCTACTCTCCAAAGAGAGGCTTTAGATAGAGAGATGCCTACTCTCCAAAGATAGGCTTTAGATAGAGAGATGCCTACTCTCCAAAGATAGGCTTTAGATAGAGAGATGCCTACTCTCCAAAGATAGGCTTTAGATAGAGAGATGCCTACTCTCCAAAGATAGGCTTTAAATAGAGAGATGCCTACTCTCCAAAGATAGGCTTTAGATAGAGAGATGCCTACTCTCCAAAGATAGGCTTTAAATAGAGAGATGCCTACTCTCCAAAGATAGGCTTTAAATAGAGAGATGCCTACTCTCCAAAGATAGGCTTTAGAAAGAGAGATGCCTACTCTCCAAAGATAGGCTTTAGATAGAGAGATGCCTACTCTCCAAAGATAGGCTTTAGATAGAGCGATGCCTACTCTCCAAAGATAGGCTTTAAATAGAGAGATGCCTACTCTCCAAAGATAGGCTTTAAATAGAGAGATGCCTACTCTCCAAAGATAGGCTTTAAATAGAGAGATGCCTACTCTCCAAAGATAGGCTTTAGAATAGAGAGATGCCTACTCTCCAAAGATAGGCTTTAAATAGAGAGATGCCTGCTCTCCAAAGATAGGCTTTAGATAGAGAGATGCCTACTCTCCAAAGATAGGCTTTAGATAGAGAGATGCCTACTCTCCAAAGATAGGCTTTAGATAGAGAGATGCCTACTCTCCAAAGATAGGCTTTAGATAGAGAGATGCCTACTCTCCAAAGATAGGCTTTAGATAGAGAGATGCCTACTCTCCAAAGATAGGCTTTAAATAGAGAGATGCCTACTCTCCAAAGATAGGCTTTAGATAGAGAGATGCCTACTCTCCAAAGATAGGCTTTAGATAGAGAGATGCCTACTCTCCAAAGATAGGCTTTAGATAGAGAGATGCCTACTCTCCAAAGATAGGCTTTAGATAGAGAGATGCCTACTCTCCAAAGATAGGCTTTAGATAGAGAGATGCCTACTCTCCAAAGATAGGCTTTAAATAGAGAGATGCCTACTCTCCAAAGATAGGCTTTAGATAGAGAGATGCCTACTCTCCAAAGATAGGCTTTAGATAGAGAGATGCCTACTCTCCAAAGATAGGCTTTAAATAGAGAGATGCCTACTCTCCAAAGATAGGCTTTAAATAGAGAGATGCCTACTCTCAAAGATAGGCTTTAAATAGAGAGATGCCTACTCTCCAAAGATAGGCTTTAGATAGAGAGATGCCTACTCTCCAAAGATAGGCTTTAGATAGAGAGATGCCTACTCTCCAAAGATAGGCTTTAAATAGAGAGATGCCTACTCTCCAAAGATAGGCTTTAAATAGAGAGATGCCTACTCTCCAAAGATAGGCTTTAAATAGAGAGATGCCTACTCTCCAAAGATAGGCTTTAAATAGAGAGATGCCTGCTCTCCAAAGATAGGCTTTAGATAGAGAGACTCCTACTCTCCAAAGATAGGCTTTAGATAGGGAGATGCCTACTCTCCAAAGATAGGCTTTAGATAGAGAGATGCCTACTCTCCAAAGATAGGCTTTAGATAGAGAGATGCCTACACTCCAAAGATAGGCTTCAGAGTGATGACTACTCTCCAAAGATAGGCTTTAGATAGAGAGATGCCTACTCTCCAAAGATAGGCTTTAGAGTGATGCCTACTCTCCAAAGATAGGCTTTAGATAGAGAGATGCCCACTCTCCAAAGAGAGGCTTTAGATAGAGAGATGTCTACTCTCCAAAGATAGGCTTTAGATAGAGAGATGCCTACTCTCCAAAGATAGGCTTTAAATAGAGAGATGCCTACTCTCCAAAGATAGGCTTTAAATAGAGAGATGCCTACTCTCCAAAGATAGGCTTTAAATAGAGAGATGCCTACTCTCCAAAGATAGGCTTTAGATATAGAGACGCCTACTCTCCAAAGATAGGCTTTAGAGTGATGCCTACTCTCCAAAGATAGGCTTTAGATAGAGAGATGCCTACTCTCCAAAGATAGGCTTTAAATAGAGAGATGCCTACTCTCCAAAGATAGGCTTTAAATAGAGAGATGCCTACTCTCCAAAGATAGGCTTTAGATAGAGAGATGCCTACTCTCCAAAGATAGGCTTTAAATAGAGAGATGCCTACTCTCCAAAGATAGGCTTTAAATAGAGAGATGCCTACTCTCCAAAGATAGGCTTTAAATAGAGAGATGCCTACTCTCCAAAGAGGGGCTTTAGATAGAGAGATGCCTACTCTCCAAAGAGAGGCTTTAGATAGAGAGATGCCTACTCTCCAAAGATAGGCTTTAGATAGAGAGATGCCTACTCTCCAAAGATATGCTTTAGATAGAGAGATGCCTACTCTCCAAAGATAGGCTTTAGATAGAGAGATGCCTACTCTCCAAAGATAGGCTTTAAATAGAGAGATGCCTACTCTCCAAAGATAGGCTTTAAATAGAGAGATGCCTACTCTCCAAAGATAGGCTTTAAATAGAGAGATGCCTACTCTCCAAAGATAGGCTTTAAATAGAGAGATGCCTACTCTCCAAAGATAGGCTTTAAATAGAGAGATGCCTACTCTCCAAAGATAGGCTTTAGATAGAGAGATGCCTACTCTCCAAAGATAGGCTTTAGATAGAGCGATGCCTACTCTCCAAAGATAGGCTTTAAATAGAGAGATGCCTACTCTCCAAAGATAGGCTTTAAATAGAGAGATGCCTACTCTCCAAAGATAGGCTTTAAATAGAGAGATGCCTACTCTCCAAAGATAGGCTTTAAATAGAGAGATGCCTACTCTCCAAAGATAGGCTTTAAATAGAGAGATGCCTACTCTCCAAAGATAGGCTTTAGATAGAGAGATGCCTACTCTCCAAAGATAGGCTTTAGATAGAGAGATGCCTACTCTCCAAAGATAGGCTTTAGATAGAGAGATGCCTACTCTCCAAAGATAGGCTTTAGATAGAGAGATGCCTACACTCCAAAGATAGGCTTCAGAGTGATGACTACTCTCCAAAGATAGGCTTTAGATAGAGAGATGCCTACTCTCCAAAGATAGGCTTTAGAGTGATGCCTACTCTCCAAAGATAGGCTTTAGATAGAGAGATGCCTACTCTCCAAAGATAGGCTTTAGATAGAGAGATGCCTACTCTCCAAAGATAGGCTTTAGATAGAGAGATGCCTACTCTCCAAAGAGAGGCTTTAGATAGAGAGATGCCTACTCTCCAAAGAGAGGCTTTAGAAAGAGATGCCTACTCTCCAAAGAGAGGCTTTAGATAGAGAGATGCCTACTCTCCAAAGATAGGCTTTAGATAGAGTGATGCCTACTCTCCAAAGATAGGCTTTAGATAGAGAGATGCCTACTCTCCAAAGATAGGCTTTAGATAGAGAGATGACTACTCTCCAAAGATAGGCTTTAGATAGAGTGATGCCTACTCTCCAAAGATAGGCTATAGAGTGATGACTACTCTCCAAAGATAGGCTTTAGATAGAGAGATGCCTACTCTCCAAAGATAGGCTTTAGAGTGATGCCTACTCTCCAAAGATAGGCTTTAGATAGAGAGATGCCTACTCTCCAAAGATAGGCTTTAGATAGAGAGATGCCTACTCTCCAAAGATAGGCTTTAGATAGAGAGATGCCTACTCTCCAAAGATAGGCTTTAGATAGAGAGATGACTACTCTCCAAAGACAGGCTTTAGATAGAGAGATGACTACTCTCCAAAGATAGGCTTTAGATAGAGAGATGCCTACTCTCCAAAGATAGGCTTTAGATAGAGAGATGCCTACTCTCCAAAGATAGGCTTTAGATAGAGAGATGCCTACTCTCCAAAGATAGGCTTTAAATAGAGAGATGCCTACTCTCCAAAGATAGGCTTTAAATAGAGAGATGCCTACTCTCCAAAGAGAGGCTTTAGATAGAGAGATGCCTACTCTCCAAAGATAGGCTTTAGATAGAGAGATGACTACTCTCCAAAGATAGGCTTTAGATAGAGTGATGCCTACTCTCCAAAGATAGGCTTTAGAGTGATGACTACTCTCCAAAGATAGGCTTTAGATAGAGAGATGCCTACTCTCCAAAGATAGGCTTTAGAGTGATGCCTACTCTCCAAAGATAGGCTTTAGATAGAGAGATGCCTACTCTCCAAAGATAGGCTTTAGATAGAGAGATGACTACTCTCCAAAGAGAGGCTTTAGATAGAGAGATGCCTACTCTCCAAAGATAGGCTTTAGATAGAGAGATGACTACTCTCCAAAGACAGGCTTTAGATAGAGAGATGACTACTCTCCAAAGATAGGCTTTAGATAGAGAGATGCCTACTCTCCAAAGATAGGCTTTAGAGTGATGCCTACTCTCCAAAGATAGGCTTTAGATAGAGAGATGCCTACTCTCCAAAGAGAGGCTTTAGATAGAGAGATGCCTACTCTCCAAAGAGAGGCTTTAGATAGAGAGATGCCTACTCTCCAAAGATAGGCTTTAGATAGAGAGATGCCTACTCTCCAAAGACAGGCTTTAGATAGAGAGATGCCTACTCTCCAAAGATAGGCTTTAGATAGAGAGATGCCTACTCTCCAAAGATAGGCTTTAGATAGAGAGATGCCTACTCTCCAAAGATAGGCTTTAAATAGAGAGATGCCTACTCTCCAAAGATAGGCTTTAGATAGAGAGATGCCTACTCTCCAAAGATAGGCTTTAGATAGAGAGATGCCTACTCTCCAAAGATAGGCTTTAGATAGAGAGATGCCTACTCTCCAAAGATAGGCTTTAGATAGAGAGATGCCTACTCTCCAAAGATAGGCTTTAGATAGAGAGATGCCTACTCTCCAAAGATAGGCTTTAGATAGAGAGATGCCTACTCTCCAAAGATAGGCTTTAGATAGAGAGATGCCTACTCTCCAAAGATAGGCTTTAGAAAGAGATGCCTACTCTCCAAAGATAGGCTTTAGATAGAGAGATGCCTACTCTCCAAAGATAGGCTTTAAGAGAGATGCCTACTCTCCAAAGATAGGCTTTAGATAGAGAGATGCCTACTCTCCAAAGATAGGCTTTAGATAGAGAGATGCCTACTCTCCAAAGATAGGCTTTAGATAGAGAGATGCCTACTCTCCAAAGATAGGCTTTAGATAGAGAGATGCCTACTCTCCAAAGATAGGCTTTAGATAGAGAGATGCCTACTCTCCAAAGATAGGCTTTAGATAGAGAGATGCCTACTCTCCAAAGATAGGCTTTAAATAGAGAGATGCCTACTCTCCAAAGATAGGCTTTAAATAGAGAGATGCCTACTCTCCAAAGATAGGCTTTAGATAGAGAGATGCCTACTCTCCAAAGATAGGCTTTAGATAGAGAGATGCCTACTCTCCAAAGATAGGCTTTAAATAGAGAGATGCCTACTCTCCAAAGATAGGCTTTAAATAGAGAGATGCCTACTCTCCAAAGATAGGCTTTAAATAGAGAGATGCCTACTCTCCAAAGATAGGCTTTAAATAGAGAGATGCCTACTCTCCAAAGATAGGCTTTAGATAGAGAGATGCCTACTCTCCAAAGATAGGCTTTAGATAGAGAGATGCCTACTCTCCAAAGATAGGCTTTAGATAGAGAGATGCCTACTCTCCAAAGATAGGCTTTAAATAGAGAGATGCCTACTCTCCAAAGATAGGCTTTAGATAGAGAGATGCCTACTCTCCAAAGATAGGCTTTAGATAGAGAGATGCCTACTCTCCAAAGATAGGCTTTAGATAGAGAGATGCCTACTCTCCAAAGATAGGCTTTAAATAGAGAGATGCCTACTCTCCAAAGATAGGCTTTAGATAGAGAGATGCCTACTCTCCAAAGATAGGCTTTAAATAGAGAGATGCCTACTCTCCAAAGATAGGCTTTAAATAAGAGAGATGCCTACTCTCAAAGATAGGCTTTAGATAGAGAGATGCCTACTCTCCAAAGATAGGCTTTAAATAGAGAGATGCCTACTCTCCAAAGATAGGCTTTAGATAGAGAGATGCCTACTCTCCAAAGATAGGCTTTAGATAGAGAGATGCCTACTCTCCAAAGATAGGCTTTAGATAGAGAGATGCCTACTCTCCAAAGATAGGCTTTAAATAGAGAGATGCCTACTCTCCAAAGATAGGCTTTAGATAGAGAGATGCCTGCTCTCCAAAGATAGGCTTTAGATAGAGAGATGCCTACTCTCCAAAGATAGGCTTTAGATAGAGAGATGCCTACTCTCCAAAGATAGGCTTTAGATAGAGAGATGCCTACTCTCCAAAGATAGGCTTTAGATAGAGAGATGCCTACTCTCCAAAGATAGGCTTTAGATAGAGAGATGCCTACTCTCCAAAGATAGGCTTTAGATAGAGAGATGCCTACTCTCCAAAGATAGGCTTTAGAGTGATGCCTACTCTCCAAAGATAGGCTTTAGATAGAGAGATGCCTACTCTCCAAAGATAGGCTTTAGATAGAGAGATGCCTACTCTCCAAAGATAGGCTTTAGATAGAGAGATGCCTACTCTCCAAAGATAGGCTTTAGATAGAGAGATGCCTACTCTCCAAAGATAGGCTTTAGATAGAGAGATGCCTACTCTCCAAAGATAGGCTTTAGATAGAGAGATGCCTACTCTCCAAAGATAGGCTTTAGATAGAGAGATGCCTACTCTCCAAAGATAGGCTTTAGATGAGAGATGCCTACTCTCCAAAGATAGGCTTTAGATAGAGAGATGCCTACTCTCCAAAGATAGGCTTTAGATAGAGAGATGCCTACTCTCCAAAGATAGGCTTTAGATAGAGAGATGCCTACTCTCCAAAGATAGGCTTTAGATAGAGAGATGCCTACTCTCCAAAGATAGGCTTTAGATAGAGAGATGCCTACTCTCCAAAGATAGGCTTTAAATAGAGAGATGCCTACTCTCCAAAGATAGGCTTTAAATAGAGAGATGCCTACTCTCCAAAGAGAGGCTTTAGATAGAGAGATGCCTACTCTCCAAAGAGAGGCTTTAGATAGAGAGATGCCTACTCTCCAAAGATAGGCTTTAGATAGAGAGATGCCTACTCTCCAAAGATAGGCTTTAGATAGAGAGATGCCTACTCTCCAAAGATAGGCTTTAGATAGAGAGATGCCTACTCTCCAAAGATAGGCTTTAGATAGAGAGATGCCTACTCTCCAAAGATAGGCTTTAGATAGAGAGATGCCTACTCTCCAAAGATAGGCTTTAGATAGAGAGATGCCTACTCTCCAAAGATAGGCTTTAGATAGAGAGATGCCTACTCTCCAAAGATAGGCTTTAGATAGAGAGATGCCTACTCTCCAAAGATAGGCTTTAGATAGAGAGATGCCTACTCTCCAAAGATAGGCTTTAAATAGAGAGATGCCTACTCTCCAAAGATAGGCTTTAGATAGAGAGATGCCTACTCTCCAAAGATAGGCTTTAGATAGAGAGATGCCTACTCTCCAAAGATAGGCTTTAGATAGAGAGATGCCTACTCTCCAAAGATAGGCTTTAGATAGAGAGATGCCTACTCTCCAAAGATAGGCTTTAGATAGAGAGATGCCTACTCTCCAAAGATAGGCTTTAGATAGAGAGATGCCTACTCTCCAAAGATAGGCTTTAGATAGAGAGATGCCTACTCTCCAAAGATAGGCTTTAGATAGAGAGATGCCTACTCTCCAAAGATAGGCTTTAGATAGAGAGATGCCTACTCTCCAAAGATAGGCTTCAGAGAGATGACTACTCTCCAAAGATAGGCTTTAGATAGAGAGATGCCTACTCTCCAAAGATAGGCTTTAGAGTGATGCCTACTCTCCAAAGATAGGCTTTAGATAGAGAGATGCCTACTCTCCAAAGAGAGGCTTTAGATAGAGAGATGCCTACTCTCCAAAGATAGGCTTTAGATAGAGAGATGCCTACTCTCCAAAGAGAGGCTTTAGATAGAGAGATGCCTACTCTCCAAAGAGAGGCTTTAGAAAGAGATGCCTACTCTCCAAAGAGAGGCTTTAGATAGAGAGATGCCTACTCTCCAAAGATAGGCTTTAGATAGAGAGATGCCTACTCTCCAAAGATAGGCTTTAGATAGAGAGATGCCTACTCTCCAAAGATAGGCTTTAGATAGAGAGATGCCTACTCTCCAAAGATAGGCTTTAGATAGAGTGATGCCTACTCTCCAAAGATAGGCTATAGAGTGATGACTACTCTCCAAAGATAGGCTTTAGATAGAGAGATGCCTACTCTCCAAAGATAGGCTTTAGAGTGATGCCTACTCTCCAAAGATAGGCTTTAGATAGAGAGATGCCTACTCTCCAAAGATAGGCTTTAGATAGAGAGATGCCTACTCTCCAAAGAGAGGCTTTAGATAGAGAGATGCCTACTCTCCAAAGATAGGCTTTAGATAGAGAGATGACTACTCTCCAAAGACAGGCTTTAGATAGAGAGATGCCTACTCTCCAAAGATAGGCTTTAGATAGAGAGATGCCTACTCTCCAAAGATAGGCTTTAGATAGAGAGATGCCTACTCTCCAAAGATAGGCTTTAAATAGAGAGATGCCTACTCTCCAAAGATAGGCTTTAGATAGAGAGATGCCTACTCTCCAAAGATAGGCTTTAGATAGAGAGATGCCTACTCTCCAAAGAGAGGCTTTAGATAGAGAGATGCCTACTCTCCAAAGATAGGCTTTAGATAGAGAGATGACTACTCTCCAAAGATAGGCTTTAGATAGAGAGATGCCTACTCTCCAAAGATAGGCTTATAGAGTAGATGACTACTCTCCAAAGATAGGCTTTAGATAGAGAGATGCCTACTCTCCAAAGATAGGCTTTAGAGTGATGCCTACTCTCCAAAGATAGGCTTTAGATAGAGAGATGCCTACTCTCCAAAGATAGGCTTTAGATAGAGAGATGACTACTCTCCAAAGAGAGGCTTTAGATAGAGAGATGCCTACTCTCCAAAGATAGGCTTTAGATAGAGAGATGACTACTCTCCAAAGACAGGCTTTAGATAGAGAGATGACTACTCTCCAAAGATAGGCTTTAGATAGAGAGATGCCTACTCTCCAAAGATAGGCTTTAGATAGAGAGATGCCTACTCTCCAAAGATAGGCTTTAGATAGAGAGATGCCTACTCTCCAAAGAGAGGCTTTAGATAGAGAGATGCCTACTCTCCAAAGAGAGGCTTTAGATAGAGAGATGCCTACTCTCCAAAGATAGGCTTTAGATAGAGAGATGCCTACTCTCCAAAGATAGGCTTTAGATAGAGAGATGCCTACTCTCCAAAGATAGGCTTTAGATAGAGAGATGCCTACTCTCCAAAGATAGGCTTTAGATAGAGAGATGCCTACTCTCCAAAGATAGGCTTTAGATAGAGAGATGCCTACTCTCCAAAGATAGGCTTTAAATAAAGAGATGCCTACTCTCCAAAGATAGGCTTTAGATAGAGAGATGCCTACTCTCCAAAGATAGGCTTTAAATAGAGAGATGCCTGCTCTCCAAAGATAGGCTTTAGATAGAGAGATGCCTACTCTCCAAAGATAGGCTTTAGATAGAGAGATGCCTACTCTCCAAAGATAGGCTTTAGATAGAGAGATGCCTACTCTCCAAAGATAGGCTTTAGATAGAGAGATGCCTACTCTCCAAAGATAGGCTTTAGATAGAGATGCCTACTCTCCAGAGATAGGCTTTAGATAGAGAGATGCCTACTCTCCAAAGATAGGCTTTAGAGAGAGATGCCTACTCTCCAAAGAGAGGCTTTAGATAGAGAGATGCCTACTCTCAAAGAGAGGCTTTAGATAGAGAGATGCCTACTCTCCAAAGATAGGCTTTAGATAGAGAGATGCCTACTCTCCAAAGATAGGCTTTAGATAGAGAGATGCCTACTCTCCAAAGATAGGCTTTAGATAGAGAGATGCCTACTCTCCAAAGATAGGCTTTAGATAGAGAGATGCCTACTCTCCAAAGATAGGCTTTAGATAGAGAGATGCCTACTCTCCAAAGATAGGCTTTAGAGTGATGCCTACTCTCCAAAGATAGGCTTTAGATAGAGAGATGCCTACTCTCCAAAGATAGGCTTTAAATAGAGAGATGCCTACTCTCCAAAGATAGGCTTTAGATAGAGAGATGCCTACTCTCCAAAGATAGGCTTTAGATAGAGAGATGCCTACTCTCCAAAGATAGGCTTTAAATAGAGAGATGCCTACTCTCCAAAGATAGGCTTTAGATAGAGAGATGCCTACTCTCCAAAGATAGGCTTTAGATAGAGAGATGCCTACTCTCCAAAGATAGGCTTTAGATAGAGAGATGCCTACTCTCCAAAGATAGGCTTTAGATAGAGAGATGCCTACTCTCCAAAGATAGGCTTTAGATAGAGAGATGCCTACTCTCCAAAGATAGGCTTTAGATGAGAGAGATGCCTACTCTCCAAAGATAGGCTTTAGATAGAGAGATGCCTACTCTCCAAAGATAGGCTTTAGATAGAGAGATGCCTACTCTCCAAAGATAGGCTTTAGATAGAGAGATGCCTACTCTCCAAAGATAGGCTTTAAATAGAGAGATGCCTACTCTCCAAAGATAGGCTTTAGATAGAGAGATGCCTACTCTCCAAAGATAGGCTTTAGATAGAGAGATGCCTACTCTCCAAAGATAGGCTTTAAATAGAGAGATGCCTACTCTCCAAAGATAGGCTTTAGATAGAGAGATGCCTACTCTCCAAAGATAGGCTTTAAATAGAGAGATGCCTACTCTCCAAAGATAGGCTTTAGATAGAGAGATGCCTACTCTCCAAAGATAGGCTTTAGATAGAGAGATGCCTACTCTCCAAAGATAGGCTTTAGATAGAGAGATGCCTACTCTCCAAAGATAGGCTTTAGATAGAGAGATGCCTACTCTCCAAAGATAGGCTTTAGATAGAGAGATGCCTACTCTCCAAAGATAGGCTTTAGATAGAGAGATGCCTACTCTCCAAAGATAGGCTTTAGATAGAGAGATGCCTACTCTCCAAAGATAGGCTTTAGATAGAGAGATGCCTACTCTCCAAAGATAGGCTTTAGAGTGATTCCTACTCTCCAAAGATAGGCTTTAGATAGAGAGATGCCTACTCTCCAAAGATAGGCTTTAGAGTGATTCCTACTCTCCAAAGATAGGCTTTAGATAGAGAGATGCCTACTCTCCAAAGAGAGGCTTTAGAAAGAGAGATGCCTACTCTCCAAAGATAGGCTTTAGATAGAGAGATGCCTACTCTCCAAAGAGAGGCTTTAGATAGAGAGATGCCTACTCTCCAAAGAGAGGCTTTAGATAGAGAGATGCCTACTCTCCAAAGATAGGCTTTAGATAGAGAGATGCCTACTCTCCAAAGATAGGCTTTAGAAAGAGAGATGCCTACTCTCCAAAGATAGGCTTTAGATAGAGAGATGCCTACTCTCCAAAGATAGGCTTTAGATAGAGAGATGCCTACTCTCCAAAGATAGGCTTTAGATAGAGAGATGCCTACTCTCCAAAGATAGGCTTTAGATAGAGAGATGCCTACTCTCCAAAGATAGGCTTTAGATAGAGAGATGCCTACTCTCCAAAGATAGGCTTTAGATAGAGAGATGCCTACTCTCCAAAGATAGGCTTTAGATAGAGAGATGCCTACTCTCCAAAGATAGGCTTTAGATAGAGAGATGCCTACTCTCCAAAGATAGGCTTTAGATAGAGAGATGCCTACTCTCCAAAGAGAGGCTTTAGATAGAGAGATGCCTACTCTCCAAAGAGTGGCTTTAGATAGAGAGATGCCTACTCTCCAAAGATAGGCTTTAGATAGAGAGATGCCTACTCTCCAAAGAGTGGCTTTAGATAGAGATATGTGTTGAGCATTGTGTTGTTTTTTGTTGTTGCAGAAATGCCTTCTGAAACATCTGAACTTTCATGTGCCTTAATGATAAACTTGTATGCCATCTTGTGACAAATAAACGGAGATTTTAATTGATATAGTGTGTGTTTACCAGAGACGGTAATGTGAAGAACAGCAGGACCTGCACCAAAGTCAAATTACCGGTCCCCCCCCACCCCCCGTATACAGCCTCCCTACTGTTATTTTATTTTACTGCTGCTCTTTAGTCATTTGCTTTTATTAATTTTTTATCTTAAAAATGCATTGTTGGTTAAGGGCTTGTAAGTAAGCATTTCACTGTAATGTCTACACCTGTTGTATTCGGCGCATGTGGCAAATAAAATTTGACTTGATTTGATTTTAAATCGGGATATACCGTCAGGCCAGCGAGACAGTGTCCAAGTTCTAGAATTCTCAGGTAGAATGCTCTGTTTTAATTTGTCACTCACAACCATAAGCTATTTTCTGTAATTAGCTCACCATTAACTTGTAAATAAGCATCTTGTTGTGAGTTTTTTTCCCCCCCTGTAATAATGAATGACAACTGTATACAGACATAGTATAAATCAGCGTTTAAGTCTTGAAATCTTTGGTTGTTTAGTACACAACCGTACTCACTCTGTTTAGCACATTGACATGTGAATCCTTAAAAGAGATGGGGTGGGGCTAAGGCTTAAGAGGGTGTGAACGATGCTGAATGGGTGTAGACAAAGAAGGGCTCTCCAGTAGCCGTGGTGGAAAAAGTACCCGATTGTCCTTCTTGAGTAAAAGTAAAGATAAGTTAATAGAAAATGACTCAAGTAAATGTGAACGTCACCCAGTAAAAAACGACTTGAGTAAAAGTCTAAAAGTATTTGGTTTTAAATATACTTAAGTATCAAAAGTAAAAGTAAAAGTATAAATCATTTCAAATTCCTTATATTAAGCAAACCAGACGGCACCATTATTATAATATTTATTTTTATTTTTTTACGGTTAGTCAGGGGCACACTCCAACACTCAGACATCTTTACAAACGAAGCATGTGTGTTTAGTGAGTCCTCCAGATCAGAGGCAGTAGGGATGACCAAGGACGTTCTCTTGATAAGTGCGTGAATTGGACCATTTTCCTGTCCTGCTAAGCATTTAAAATGTAAAGAGTACTTTTAGGTGTCAGGAAAAAATTTATGGAGTAAAAAGTACATTATTTTCTTTAGGAATGTAGTGAAGTAAAAGGAAAAGTTGTCAAAATTACACCACTGTCCAGTAGGTGTACCAAAACAGTCACGGGCCATTTTCTCAAAAGTTTATCAACTTTCAAAGCAGAATTACTTTCCTCAACTGTAGTGTATGATATACCATTTACTAGCTCTGAGTCTCTACTTTTATCCAATTCTGCTACATAAGACTGAATCGAGCTGGTCGGTCATCTACGGGCTCTACAGTGCAGTGACATGTCAAGTCCTAACATGAACCAAACCATCAACACTATCAGCTTCCTGGACGGTCGAGAGAAACCACCAACAAAAACACTACATATTCCAAACTGTATCAGACATGTCCTGTTCTGGACTATTCAACAGGAGTGTGGGGTTCTAAGTGGTATTTTAAAAAAAACTCTCTCAGCAGGTTACCATGTTACTTATTCTAGTGTCACTAAAGTTTTGTTGACAGCGACAGTGGAATTTTTATGTGGTCTGCAGGGGAGCGAGCTCACGCCCGACGTAATGTTTACACACACACACACACACACACACACACACACACACACACACACACACACACACACACACACACACACACACACACACACACACACACACACACACACACACACTGTCACGGTTTCGGCCGAGACTGCTCCTCCTCCTGGTTCGGGCAGGCTTCGGCGGTCGTCGTCCCCGGAGTACTAGCTGCCACCGATCTATGTTTCATGTTCGTTTGGTTTTGTCTGGATGTTGTACACCTGTGTCTTGTTAGTCCTCGTTAGTGTCCTATTTAGTTCTCGTTGTGTGTGCTTGTCGTTGTGTGTGATTGCGCTTCTGTTTCGTGTTTGGAGCTACATTTTTCCCTCCAGTGTTTTGGAGAGGGTTGTTTGCACATGTTTGTGCGTCATTTGTTTTGTCACCTGTGTGCGTCGTGCTTTTTGCCTTCGGGCTTATTGTGCTTCTGTTGTATATATATAATATATATATTGCACTAAAGCCTTTGGACTGAGCCTCTGCGTCCTGCGCTTGATTCCTACACCACACCCACCTTCAGCACGCCTTGACACACACACACTATCCATCATAACAGTTTAGCAACAACATGGGGCTGAATACCAAGAGAGTACTTTACATAAACATACACCTGAGCAGAATGATGTGTGTGTGTGTGTGTGTGTGTGAACCACTGATAAGGCAGAAAGTCATTATCTCCCTGTTTACAATAATCCTCACAACATGGATCACATTTGACCCATGACTGACTCTCTGTGTTTGTGTACATCAGTATTATGCTAATAGTTCTCTCTCTCTCTCTCTCTCTCTCTCTCTCGCCCTCTCTCTGTATCTCTCTCTCTCTCTCTCTCTCTCTCGCCCTCTCTCTGTATCTCTCTCTCTCTCTCTCTCTCTCTCTCTCGCCCTCTCTCTGTATCTCTCTCTCTCTCAATTTAATTCAAAGGGCTTTATTGGTAAACATATGTTTACGTTGCCAAAGCAAGTGAATAGACAAGGGAAATAAACAATCACAAATGAACAGTAAACATTACACAGTTTTAAAATAATATAGACATTTCAAATGTTATATTATTGGCTGTGTCCAGTGTTGTAACAATAGATGAAGTATGAAAGGTTGCATTTACCCTGTTTTAGAGAGAAGGGCTGTTTCAATTCAATTCAAAGGCCTTTATTATACAGTATGTTTACATTGCTAGTGAAATTGACAAGAAACAAAAGGGAAATAAACAATCAGAAACATTGAAATCGTGATATAGCCAATAGTGTGCAACTGCAGCCAATTAAGGGCATTCCTGTATGTGGGCGTTCCTGTATGTGGGCGTTCCTGCATGTGGGTGTTCCTGCATGTGGGCGTTCCTGCATGTGGGCGTTCCTGTATGTGGGCGTTCATGCATGTGGGCATTCCTGTATGTGGGCGTTCCTGCATGTGGGCGTTCCTGCATGCAGAAATTAACAGTAAATATTACACTCAGAAAAGTTTTTAAATAATATAGACATTTCAAATGTCATATTATGTCTATATACAGTGTTGTAATGATGTGCAAATAGTTAAAGTTCAAAAAGGAAAATAAATAAACATAAATATGGGTTGTGTTTACAATGGTGTTTGTTCTTCACTGGTTGCCCTTTTCTTGTGGCAACAGGTCACAAATCTTGCTGCTGTGATGGCACACTGTGGTTTTTCACCCAATAGATATGGGAGTTTATCAAAATTGGATTTGTTTTCAAATTCTTTGTGGGTCTGTGTAATCTGAGGGAAATATGTGTCTCTAATATGGTCAAACATTTGGCAGGAGGTTAGGAAGTGTAGCTCGGTTTCCCAACAAACTCTCACAGTCTCAAGTCAGAATTAGACGTTCATCCATATTTCTCAAACGTCAAATTTCGAAGTTGTTCCAAATGTCAACATTTCGAAGTGTTTAAGATTAAGGTTAGGCATTAACTCTGAATGGATAAGGTAAGGGTTAAGGTTTGGGATAGGCTCAAAATAAAAATCTCAAAAACAACTTTCTATCGCTGGATTCGAATTTGCAACATTTGGAATCAGAACACTAAATGCAGCTCATTTGCTGTCATTCCAGCTTCAGTTTGATGTGATTGTGTTAGCTGTGTTGTTGGCTAGCTCCTCTGAACAGTGTCTTGGCTGGAAAGCAAATGTTCTATGCCAGGCAAAATTGAACATCATTAGCTCATTGTTATGGATTTATTCCCCCCCCAAAAAAAAAAATTTCACTAGAAAACAGCTTAAACAAACGCAAATGCAACTACTTTGCTGTTATTCTGGCTACACTGTTTGACGTGACTGTGTTAGCCGAAAGTTGGCGAGTCTCTAAAAACAATTCCTAAGATAACATAAGGAATTGTTTTAAGATGGTCATACCATGGATCATTTAGCTATTTGATATGGAATTTTAGGACACCTTTACGTATGAAAAATTAAAATAATGATTTGATAAAATATAGAATTTGGCCTTTACTACTATAGCCTATAGAAACGCATTGAATAACAAATTCAGAAATGGCAACAAAAAAAAAGACAGTCAAAAAATGAATCATAGGGAATAATGCTTCCAGGGCATTATCACGAATAATGGTTATTAATGAACATATAATGAACAACACAGATACAATGACAAGTGCTTTCAGACTAATCTTATGTTTGTATGCTTATTCTGTCCACTGAATGTTTTATAACGAAGCAGATAAACAATAAGACTGAATGTTTTATAACGAAGCAGATAAACAATAAGACTGAATGTTTTATAACGAAGCAGATAAACAATAAGACTGAATGTTTTATAACGAAGCAGATAAACAATAAGACTGAATGTTTTATAATGAAGCAGATAAACAATAAGACTGAATGTTTTATAATGAAGCAGATAAACAATAAGACTGAATGTTTTATAACGAAGCAGATAAACAATAAGACTGAATGTTTTATAATGAAGCAGATAAACAATAAGACTGAATGTTTTATAACGAAGCAGATAAACAATAAGACTGAATGTTTTATAACGAAGCAGATAAACAATAAGACTGAATGTTTTATAATGAAGCAGATAAACAATAAGACTGAATGTTTTATAATGAAGCAGATAAACAATAAGACTGAATGTTTTATAATGAAGCAGATAAACAATAAGACTGAATGTTTTATAACGAAGCAGATAAACAATAAGACTGAATGTTTTATAATGAAGCAGATAAACAATAAGACTGAATTTTTTATAACGAAGCAGATAAACAATAAGACTGAATGTTTTATAATGAAGCAGATAAACAATAAGACTGAATGTTTTATAACGAAGCAGATAAACAATAAGACTGAATGTTTTATAATGAAGCAGATAAACAATAAGACTGAATGTTTTATAACGAAGCAAATAAACAATAAGACTGAATGTTTTATAATGAAGCAGATAAACAATAAGACTGAATGTTTTATAAGCGAAGCAGATAAACAATAAGACTGGAATGTTTTATAACGAAGCAGATAAACAATAAGACTGAATGTTTTATAATGAAGCAGATAAACAATAAGACTGAATGTTTTATAATGAAGCAGATAAACAATAAGACTGAATGTTTTATAATGAAGCAGATAAACAATAAGACTGAATGTTTTATAATGAAGCAGATAAACAATAAGACTGAATGTTTTATAATGAAGCAGATAAACAATAAGACTGAATGTTTTATAACGAAGCAGATAAACAATAATACTGAATGTTTATAACGAAGCAGATAAACAATAAGACTGAATGTTTTATAATGAAGCAGATAAACAATAAGACTGAATGTTTTATAATGAAGCAGATAAACAATAAGACTGAATGTTTTATAACGAAGCAGATAAACAATAAGACTGAATGTTTTATAATGAAGCAGATAAACAATAAGACTGAATGTTTTATAATGAAGCAGATAAACAATAAGACTGAATGTTTTATAACGAAGCAGATAAACAATAAGACTGAATGTTTTACTAACGAAGCAGATAAACAATAAGACTGAATGTTTTATAATGAAGCAGATAAACAATAAGACTGAATGTTTTATAATGAAGCAGATAAACAATTAGACTGAATGTTTTATAATCGAAGCAGATAAACAATAAGACTGAATGTTTTATAACGAAGCAGATAAACAATAAGACTGAATGTTTTATAACGAAGCAGATAAACAATAAGACTGAATGTTTTATAACGAAGCAGATAAACAATAAGACGGAATGTTTTGTAACGAAGCAGATAAACAATAAGACTGAATGTTTTATAATGAAGCAGATAAACAATAAGACTGAATGTTTTATAACGAAGCAGATAAACAATAAGACTGAATGTTTTATAATGAAGCAGATAAACAATAAGACTGAATGTTTTATAACGAAGCAGATAAACAATAAGACTGAATGTTTTATAATGAAGCAGATAAACAATAAGACTGAATGTTTTATAATGAAGCAGATAAACAATAAGACTGAATGTTTTATAACGAAGCAGATGACCAATAACCGGATAATGATTTGCACCACAGACTAATATTTGGAATATTGTGCATGAAGATGCATTGCTGGTAGCACACTCATTTCCGGATTACTCGATCTCCCGAATGGCGCAGTGGTCTAAGGCACTGCATCGCAGTGCTAGCTGTGCCACTAGAGATCCTGGTTCGAATCCAGGCTCTGCTGTAGCCGGCCGCAACCGGGAGACCAATGGGGCGGCGCACAATTGGCCCAGCGTCGTCCAGGGTAGGGGAGGGAATGGCCGGCAGGGAGGTAGCTCAGTTAGTAGAGCATGGTGTTTGCAACGCCAGGGTTGTGGGTTTGATTCCCACGGGGTGCCAGTATGAAAATTTAAAAAAAGAATAATGTATGCACTAACTGTAAGTCGCTCTGGATAAGAGCGTCTGCTAAATGACGTAAATGTAAATGTAATTACCCCAGAATGAACCGACACACGGGACGGTGTGTGTGTGGATGTATTCGTGTGTGTGAGATGAGGAGAGATGAGCAGGAAATGATCACATAAATTATTAATATTATGAGATGGAAGAAATCTCCCTGGGTGGGATAGAGTTTGTGGGGAAGACGTGTGTTTGTGTGTCAGACATGGAGAGAGTCTCAGTGTAGATTTAGCTAGGACTGCTGGGAGGTGGTTTGGTTTAGCTAGGAATGCTGGGAGGTGGTTTGGTTTAGCTAGGACTGCTGGGAGGTGGTTTGGTTTAGCTAGGAATGCTGGGAGGTGGTTTGGTTTAGCTAGGACTGTTGGGAGGTGGTCTGGTTTAGCTAGGAATGCTGGGAGGTGGTTTGGTTTAGCTAGGAATGCTGGGAGGTGGTTTGGTTTAGCTAGGAATGCTGGGAGGTGGTTTGGTTTAGCTAGGAATGCTGGGAGTTGGTTTGGTTTAGCTAGGAATGTTGGGAGGTGGTTTGGTTTAGCTAGGAATGCTGGGAGGTGGTTTGGTTTAGCTAGGAATGCTGGGAGGTGGTTTGGTTTAGCTAGGACTACTGCTGGGAGGTGGTTTGGTTTAGCTAGGAATGCTGGGAGGTGGTTTGGTTTAGCTAGGAATGCTGGGAGGTGGTTTGGTTTAGCTAGGACTACTGGGAGGGGGTTTGGTTTAGCTAGGAATGCTGGGAGGTGGTTTGGTTTAGCTTGGAATGCTGGGAGGTGGTTTGGTTTAGCTAGGAATGATGGGAGGGGGTTTGGTTTAGCTAGGAATGCTGGAAGGTGGTTTGGTTTAGCTAGGACTGCTGGGAGGTGGTTTGGTTTAGCTAGGAATGCTGGGAGGTGGTTTGGTTTAGCTAGGACTGCTGGGAGGTGGTTTTGTTTAGCTAGGACTGCTGGGAGGTGGTTTGGTTTAGCTAGGACTGCTGGGAGGTGGTTTGGTTTAGCTAGGAATGCTGGGAGGTGGTTTGGTTTAGCTAGGACTGCTGGGAGGTGGTTTGGTTTAGCTAGGACTGCTGGGAGGTGGTTTGGTTTAGCTAGGACTGCTGGGAGGTGGTTTGGTTTAGCTAGGACTGCTGGGAGGTGGTTTGGTTTAGCTAGGAATGCTGGGAGGTGGTTTGGTTTAGCTAGGACTGCTGGGAGGTGGTTTGGTTTAGCTAAGAATGCTGGTAGGTGGTTTGGTTTAGCTAGGACTGCTGGGAGGTGGTTTGGTTTAGCTAGGACTGCTGGGATGTGGTTTGGTTTAGCTAGGAATGCTGTTAAGTGGTTTGATTTAGCTAGGACTGCTGGGAGGTGGTATGGTTTAGCTAGGAATGCTGGGAGGTGGTTTGGTTTAGCTAGGACTGCTGGGAGGTGGGTTGGTTTAGCTAGGAATGCTGGGAGGTGGTTTGGTTTAGCTAGGAATGCTGGGAGGTGGTTTGGTTTAGCTAGGAATGCTGGGAGGTGGTTTGGTTTAGCTAGGAATGCTTGGAGGTGGTTTGGTTTAGCTAGGACTGCTGGGAGGTGGTTTGGTTTAGCTAGGAATGCTGTTATGTGGTTTGGTTTAGCTAGGAATGCTGGGAGGTGGTTTGGTTTAGCTAGGATTGCTGGGAGGTGGTTTGGTTTAGCTAGGACTGCTGGGAGGTGGTTTGGTTTAGCTAGGAATGCTGGGAGGTGGTTTGGTTTAGCTAGGAATGCTGGGAGGTGGTTTGGTTTAGCTAGGACTGCTGGGAGGTGGTTTGGTTTAGCTAGGACTGCTGGGAAGTGGTTTGGTCCAGCTAGGACTGCTGGGAGGTGGTTTGGTTTAGCTAGGAATGCTGAGAGGTGGTTTGGTTTAGCTAGGAATGCTGGGAGGTGGTTTGGTTCAGCTAGGAATGCTGGGAGATGGTTTGGTTTAGCTAGGAATGCTGGGAGGGGGTTTGGTTTAGTTAGGATTTCTGGGAGGTGGTTTGGTCCAGCTAGAAGTGCTGGGAGGTGGTGTGGTTTAGCTAGGACTGCAGGGCGGTAGTCTGGTTTAGCTAGGAGTGCTGGGAGGTGTTTTGGTTTAGTGAGGAATGCTGGGAGGTTTTGTGGTTTAGCTAGGACTGCTGGTAGGTGGATTGGTTTAGATAGCACTGGTTGGAGGTGGTTTGTTTTAGCTAGGACTGCCAGGATTGCTGGGAGGTGGTTTGGTCCAGCTAGGACTGATGGGCAGTGGTTTGGTCCAGCTAGGAGTGCTGGGAGGTGGTGTGGTTTAGCTAGGACTGCTGGGAGGTAGTCTGGTTTAACTAGGACTGCATGGAGATTAATTGGTTTAGCTAGGACTGCTGGGAGATTAATTTGTTTAGCTAGGACTGTTGGGAGGTTGTTTGGTTTAGCTAGGACTGCTGGGAGGTGGTTTGGTCCAGCTAGGAGTGCTGGGAGTTGGTTTGGTTTAGTGAGGAATGCTGGGAGGTGTTGTGGTTTAGCTAGGACTGCTGGTAGGTGGATTGGTTTAGATAGGACTGGTTGTAGGTGGTTTGTTTTAGCTAGGACTGCCGGGAGGTGGTTTGGTTTAGCTAGGACTGCTGGGATGTGGCTTGGTCCAGCTAGGACTGATGGGCAGTGGTTTGGTTTAGCTAGGACTACAAGGAGGTGGTTTGGTTTAGCTAGGAATGCTGGGAATTGGTTTGGTTTAGCTAGGATTGCTGGGAGGTGGATTGGTTTAGCTAGGATTGCTGGGAGTAGTTTGGTTTAGTTATGACTGCTGGGAGTTGGTTTGGTTTAGCTAGGAATGCTGGGAAGTGGTTTGGTTCAGCTGGGATTGCTGGGAGGTGGTGTGGTTTAGCTAGGACTGCTGGGAGGTGGTTTGTTTTAGCAGGGCTGCTAGGAGGTGGTTTGGTCCAGCTAGGACTGCAGGGAGGTGGTTTGGTTTAGCTAGGACTGCTGGGAGGTGGTTTTGTTTCGCTAGGACTACTGGGAGATTCTTTGGTGTAGCTAGCACTGCTGGGCGTTGGATTGGTTTAGCTAGGACTGCAGGGAGGTGGTTTGGTTTAGCTAGGACTGCTGGGAGGTGGTTTTGTTTCGCTAGGACTACTGGGAGATTCTTTGGTGTAGCTAGCACTGCTGGGCGTTGGATTGGTTTAGCTAGGACTGCAGGGAGGTGGTTTGGTTTAGATATGACTATTGGAAGGTTGTTTGGTCCAGCTAGGAATAATGGGAGGTGGATTGGTTACATAGGACTGCTGGGAGATGGTTTGGTTTACATAGAATTGCTGAACGGTGGGTTGGTTTAGCTATGACTCTTGGGAGGTGGTTTGGTCCATCTAGGACTGCTGGGGGGTGGTTTGGTTTAGCTAGGACTGCTTGGAGGTGGTTTGGTTTAGCTAGGACTGCTGGGAGGTGGTAGGGATTAGCTAGGATTGCTGGGAGGTGGTTTGAATCAGCTAGGACTGCTGGGATATTTATTGGTTTATCAAGGACTGCTGGAAGTTGGTTTAGTCCAGTTAGGATTGCTGGGAGTTGGTTTGGTCAAGCTATGACTGCTGAGATGTGGTTTGGTTTAGCTAGGAATGCTGTGAGGTGGTTTAATCCAGCTATGACTGCTGTGAGGGGGTTTGGTTTAGCTAGGACCGCTGTGTGTTAGTTTGGTTTAGATAGGACTGTTGGTGTTATGGTTTAGCAAGGACTGCTGGGAGGTGGGTTGGTTTAGCTAGGACTGCTGGGAAGTGGTTTGGTCCAGCTAGGACTGCTGGGAGGTGGTTTGGTCTAGCTAGGACTGCTGGGAGGTGGTTTTGTTTCGCTAGGATTGCTGGGAGATTGTTTGGTGTAGCTAGCACTGCTGGTAGTTGGTTTGGTTTAGCTAGGACTGCAGGGAGGTGGTTTGGTTTAATTAGGACTATTGGAACGTGGTTTGGTCCAGCTAGGATTGCTGGGAGGTGGTATGGTTTAGCGAGGACTGCTTGGAGTTGATTTAATCCAGCTAGGACTGCTGGGAGGTTGATTGGTTTAGCTAGGACTGCTGGGAGGTGGTTTTGATTAGCTAGGACTGCTAGGAGATTGTTTGGTTTATCAAGGACTGCTGGAAGTTGGTTAAATCTAGTTAGGACTGCTGGGAGGTGGTTTGGTCAAGCTATGATTGCTGAGAGGTGGTTTGGTTTAGCTAGGACTGCTGGGAAGTTGTTTGGTTGAGTTAGGAATGCTGTGAGAAGGTTTAATCCAGCTAGGACCGCTGGGAGGTGGGTTGGTTTAACTAGGACTAATGGGCTGTGGTTTGGTTTAGCAAGGAATGCTGGGAGGTGGTTTGGGCCAGCTAGGACTGATGGTCGTTGGTTTGGTTTACCTAGGACTGCTGGGAAATGGTTTGGTTTAGATAGGACTGTTGGGAGGTGGTTTGGTTTAGCTAGGACTGCTGGGATGTGGTTTGGTTTAGCTTGGGCTGCTGAGAGGTGGTTTGGTTTAGCTGGGACTGCTGGGAGGTAGTTTGGTCCAGCTAGGAGTCATGGGAGTTGGTTTGGTTTAGCTAGGACTTGCTGGCAGGTACTATAGTTTAGCTAGGACTGCTGGGAGGTGGTTTATTCCAGCTAGGACTGCTGGTAGGTGGTCTGGTTTAGCTAGGACTGCTTGGAGGTGGTTTGGTTTAGCTGTGACTGCTGGGAGGTGGTAGGGTTGATCTAGGTCTGCTGGGAGGTGGTTTGGTTTAGCTAGGACTGCTGGGAGGTGGTTTGATTTAGCTGGGACTGCTGGGTGGTGGTTTGGTCCAGCTAGGACTGCTGGGAGGTGGTTTGGTTAGCTAGGAATGATGGTAAGTGGTTTGGTTTAGCTAGGATTCCTGGGAGGTGGTTTGGTTTAGCTAGGATTGCTGGGAGTAGTTTGGTTTAGTTATGACTGCTGGGAGTTGGTTTGGTTCAGCTGGGATTGCTGGGAGGTGGTTTGGTTTAGCAGGGCTGCTATGAAGGTGGTTTGGTTTAGCTAGAAATGCTCGGAGGTGGTTTGGTCCAGCTAGGACTTCTGGTAGGTGGTCTGGTTTAGCTAGGACTGCTGGGAGGTGGTTTGGTTTGGCTAGGACCGCTGGGAGGTGGTTTGGTTTAGCTAGGACTGCTGGGAGGTGGTTTGGTTTAGCTAGGACTGCTGGGAAGTGGTTTGGTCCAGCTAGGACTGCAGGGAGGTGGTTTGGTTTAGCTAGGACTGCTTGGAGGTGGTTTTGTTTCGCTAGGACTACTGGGAGATTCTTTGGTGTAGCTAGCACTGCTGGGCGTTGGTTTGGTTTAGCTAGGACTGCTTGGAGGTGGTTTGGTTTAGCTAGGACTATTGGAAGGTGGTTTGGTCCAGCTAGGAATGCTGGGTGGTGGATTGGTTTGCTAGGGCTGCTGGGAGATGGTTTGGTTTACATATGATTGCTAAACGGTGGGTTGGTTTAGCTATGACTCTTGGGAGGTGGTTTGGTCCATCTAGGACTGCTGGGAGGTGGTTTGGTTTAGCTAGGAATGCTTGGCGGTGGTTTGGTTTAGCTAGGACTGCTGGGAGGTGGTAGGGATTAGCTAGGACTGCTGGGAGGTGGTTTGGATCAGCTAGGACTGCTGGGATATTTCTTGGTTTATCAAGGAATGCTGGGAGGTGATTTGGTCAAGCTATGACTGCTGAGAGGTGGTTTGGTTTAGCTAGGAATACTGTGAGGTGGTTTAATCCAGCTAGGACTGCTGGGAGGGGGTTTGGTTTTGCTAGGACTGCTGGGAGATTGTTTGGTGTATTTAGCACTGCTGGTAGTTGGTTTGGTCCAGCTAGGACTGCTGGGAGGTGGTATGGTTTAGCGAGAACTGCTTGGAGTTGATTTAATCCAGCTAGGACTGCTGGGAGGTGGATTGGTTTAGCTAGGACTGCTTGGAGGTGGTTTTGATTAGCTAGGACTGCTGGGAGATTGTTTGGTTTATCAAGGACTGCTGGAAGTTGGTTTAATCTAGATAGGACTGCTGGGAGGTGGTTTGGTCAAGCTATGACTGCTGAGAGGTGGTTTGGTTTAGCTAGGACTGCTGGGAGGTGGTTTGGTTGAGTTAGGAATGCTGTGAGGTGGTTTGGGCCAGCTAGGACTGATGGTCGTTGGTTTGGTTTACCTAGGACTGCTGGGAAGTGGTTTGGTTTAGGTAGGACTGCTGGGAGGTGGTTTGGTTTAGCTAGGACTGCTGGGAGGTGGTTTGGTTTAGCTAGGGCTGCTGGGAGGTGGTTTGGTTTAGCTGGGACTGCTGGGAGGTAGTTTGGTCCAGCTAGGAGTCATGGGAGTTGGTTTGGTTTAGCTAGGACTTGCTGGCAGGTAGTTTAGTTTAGCTAGGACTGCTGGGAGGTGGTTTATTCCAGCTAGGACTGCTGGGAGGTTGTCTGGTTTAGCTAGGACTGCTGGGAGGTGGTTTGGTTTAGTTAGGAATGCTGGGAGGTGGATTGGTCCAGCTAGGACTGCTTGGAGGTTGTTTAGTTTATATAGGACTGTCGGATGGTGGTGTAATCCAGCTAGGACTGCTGGGAGTTGGTTTGGTTTAGATAGGACTGCTGAATGGTGGTTTGGTTTAACTTGGACTGCTGGGAGGTGGTTTGGGTTAGCTAGACTGCTGGGAGGTTGTTTGGTCCATTAGGACTGCTGGGAGGTGGTTTGGTTTAGCTAGGACTGCTGGGAGGTGGTTTGGTTTAGCTAGGACTGCTTGGAGGTGGTTTGGTTTAGCTGTGACTGTTGGGAGGTGGTTTGGTTGATCTAGCTCTGCTGGGAGGTGGTTTGATTTAGCTAGGACTGCTTGGAGGTGGTTTGGTTTAGCTGTGACTGCTGGGAGGTGGTAGGGATTAGCTAGGACTGCTGGGAGGTGGTTTGGATCAGCTAGGACTGCTGGGATATTTCTTGGTTTATCAAGGACTGCTGGAAGTTGGTTTAATCCAGTTAGGACTGCTGGGAGGTGATTTGGTCAAGCTATGACTGCTGAGAGGTGGTTTGGTTTAGCTAGGAATACTGTGAGGTGGTTTAATCCAGCTAGGACTGCTGGGAGGGGGTTTGGTTTTGCTAGGACTGCTGGGAGATTGTTTGGTGTATTTAGCACTGCTGGTAGTTGGTTTGGTCCAGCTAGGACTGCTGGGAGGTGGTATGGTTTAGCGAGAACTGCTTGGAGTTGATTTAATCCAGCTAGGACTGCTGGGAGGTGGATTGGTTTAGCTAGGACTGCTTGGAGGTGGTTTTGATTAGCTAGGACTGCTGGGAGATTGTTTGGTTTATCAAGGACTGCTGGAAGTTGGTTTAATCTAGTTAGGACTTCTGGGAGGTGGTTTGGTTTAGCTAGGACTGCTTGGAGGTGGTTTGGTTTAGCTGTGACTGCTGGGAGGTGGTAGGGTTGATCTAGCTCTGCTGGGAGGTGGTTTGATTTAGCTAGGACTGCTTGAGGGTGGTTTGGTTTAGCTGTGACTGCTGGGAGGTGGTAGGGTTGATCTAGGTCTGCTGGGAGGTGGTTTGGTTTAGCTAGGACTGCTGTGAGTTAGTTTGGTTTAGATAGGACTGCTGGGAGGTGGGTTGGTTTAGCTTTGACTAATGGACTGTGGTTTGTTTTAGCTAGGAATGATGGGAGGTGGTTTGGTTTAGCTAAGACTGCTGGGAGGTAGATTTTTAGCTTGGACTGCTGGGAGGTTGTTTGGTTTAGCTATGACTGCTGGGAAGTTGTTTGGTTTAGTTAGGACTGCTGGGAGGTGGTTTGGTTTAGTTAGGACTGCTGGGAGGTGGTTTCTTTTAGCTAGGACTGCTGGGAAGTGGTTTGGTTCAGATAGGATTGCTGGACAGTGGTTTGGTTTAGCTATGACTCTTGGGAGGTGGGTTGGTCCATCTAGGACTGCTGGGAGGTGATTTGGTTTAGCTAGGACTGCTTGGCGGTGGTTTGGATTAGCTAGGACTGCTGGGACGTGGTAGGGATTAGCTAGGACTGCTGGGAGGTGTTTGGATCAGCTAGGACTGCTGGGATATTTCTTGGTTTATCAAGGACTGCTGGAAGTTGGTTTAATCCAGTTAGGACTGCTGGGAGGTGGTTTGGTCAAGCTATGACTGCTGAGAGGTGGTTTGGTTTAGCTAGGAATACTGTGAGGTGATTTAATCCAGCTAGGACTGTTGGGAGGGGGTTTGGTTTAGCTAGGACTGCTGGGATATTGTTTGGTGTATTTAGCACTGCTGGTAGTTGGTTTGGTCCAGCTAGGACTGCTGGGAGGTGGTATGGTTTAGCGAGAACTGCTTGGAGTTGATTTATTCCAGCTAGGACTGCTGGGAGGTGGATTGGTTTAGCTAGGACTGCTTGGAGGTGGTTTTTATTAGCTAGGACTGCTGGGAGATTGTTTGGTTTATCAAGGACTGCTGGAAGTTGGTTTAATCTAGTTAGGACTGCTGGGAGGTGGTTTGGTCAAGCTATGACTGCTGAGAGGTGGTTTGGTTTAGCTAGGACTGCTGGAAGGTGGTTTGGTTGAGTTAGGAATGCTGTGAGGTGGTTTGGGCCAGCTAGGACTGATGGTCGTTGGTTTGGTTTACCTAGGACTGCTGGGAAGTGGTTTGGTTTAGCTAGGACTGCTGGGAGGTGGTTTTGTTTAGCTAGGACTGCTGGGAGGTTGTTTGGTTTAGCTAGGGCTGCTGGGAGGTGGTTTGGTTTAGCTGGGGCTGCTGGGAGGTAGTTTGGTCCAGCTAGGAGTCATGGGAGTTGGTTTGGTTTAGCTAGGACATGCTGGCAGGTAGTTTAGTTTAGCTAGGACTGCTGGGAGGTGGTTTATTCCAGCTAGGACTGCTGGGAGGTTGTCTGGTTTAGCTAGGACTGCTGGGAGGTGGTTTGGTTTAGTTAGGAATGCTGGGAGGTGGATTGGTCCAGCTAGGACTGCTTGGAGGTTGTTTAGTTTATATAGGACTGCCGGAAGGTGGTGTAATCCAGCTAGGACTGCTGGGAGTTGGTTTGGTTTAGATAGGACTGCTGAATGGTGGTTTGGTTTAACTTGGACTGCTGGGAGGTGGTTTGGGTTAGCTAGACTGCTGGGAGGTTGTTTGGTCCATTAGGACTGCTGGGAGGTGGTTTGGTTTAGCTAGGACTGCTTGGAGGTGGTTTGGTTTAGCTGTGACTGTTGGGAGGTGGTAGGGTTGATCTAGCTCTGCTGGGAGGTGGTTTGGTTTAGCCAGGACTGCTTGGAGGTGGTTTGGTTTAGCTGTGACTGCTGGGAGGTGGTAGGGTTGATCTAGGTCTGCTGGGAGGTGGTTTGGTTTAGCTAGGACTGCTGTGAGTTAGTTTGGTTTAGATAGGACTGCTGGGAGGTGGGTTGGTTTAGCTTTGACTAATGGACTGTGGTTTGTTTTAGCTAGGAATGATGGGGAGGTGGTTTGGATTAGCTAAGACTGCTGGGAGGTAGATTTTTAGCTTGGACTGCTGGGAGGTTGTTTGGTTTAGCTATGACTGCTGGGAAGTTGTTTGGTTTAGTTAGGACTGCTGCGAGGTGGTTTGGTTTAGTTAGGACTGCTGGGAGGTGGTTTCTTTTAGCTAGGACTGCTGGGAAGTGGTTTGGTTCAGATAGGATTGCTGGACAGTGGTTTGGTTTAGCTAGGTCTGCTGGGAGGTTGGTTTGTTTAGCTAGGACTGCTGGGAGGTGGTTTGGATTAGCTAGGAGTGCTGGGAGGTGGTTTGGTTTAGCAAGAACTGCTTGGAGGTGGTGGTGTCCAGCTAGGACTGCTGGGAGGTGGTTTGGTTTAGCTAGGACTGCTGGGAGGTTGTTTTGTTTAGCTAGGACTGCTGGAAGGTTGTTTTGTTTAGCTAGGACTGCTGGGATGTGGTTTGGTTTAGCTAGGACTGCTGGGAAGTTGTTTGGTCCAGTTAGGACCACTGGGGGTGGTTTGGTTTAGCTAGGACTGCTGGAAGGTGGTTTGTTTTAGCTAGGACTGCTGGGATGTGGTTAGGTTTAGTTAGGGCTTCTAGGACGTGGTTTGGTTTTGCTAGGAATGATGGGAGGTGGTTTGGTTTAGCTAGGACTGCTGTGAGGTGGTTTGGTTTTGCTAGATCTGCTGTGAGATGGTTTGGTTTAGCTAGGACTGCTGGAAGGTGTTTTGGTTTAGCTAGGACTTCTGGGAGGTGGTTTGGTTTAGCTAGGACTCCTGGGAGGTGGTATGGTCCAGCTAGGACTGCTGGGAGGTTGTTTGGTTTAGCTTGGACTGCTGGGAGGTGTTTTGTTTTAACTAGGACCTCTGGGAGGAGGTTTGGTTCAAGTAGTACTGCTGGGAGGAGGTTTGGTTCAAGGAGGACTGCTGGGAGGTGGTTTGGTGGTCTCAGAGAACTGATGATTGGAGGTGGTTTGGTGGTCTCAGAGAGCTGATGATTGGAGGTGGTTTGGTGGTCTCAGAGAGCTGATGACGGGAGGTGGTTTGGTGGTCTCAGAGAGCTGAAGATGGGAGGTGGTTTGGTGGTCTCAGAGAGCTGATGATTGGAGGTGGTTTGGTGGTCTCAGAGAGCTGATGATGGCAGGTGGTTTGGTGGTCTCAGAGAGCTGAAGATGGGAGGTGGTTTGGTGGTCTCAGAGAGCTGATGATTGGAGGGGGTTTGGTGGTCTCAGAGAGCTGATGATTGGAGGTGGTTTGGTGGTCTCAGAGAGCTGATGATTGGAGGTGGTTTGGTGGTCTCAGAGAGCTGATGATTGGAGGTTGTTTGGTGGTCTCAGAGAGCTGATGATTGGAGGTGGTTTTGCGGCCTCAGAGAGCTGAAGATGGGAGGTGGTTTGGTGGTCTCAGAGAGCTGATGATGGGAGGTGGTTTGGTGGTCTCAGAGAGCTGATGATTGGAGGTGGTTTGGTGGTCTCAGAGAGCTGATGATGGGAGGTGGTTTGGTGGTCTCAGAGAGCTGATGATGGGAGGTGGTTTGGTGGTCTCAGAGAGCTGATGATGGGAGGTGGTTTGGTGGTCTCAGAGAGCTGATGATTGGAGGTGGTTTGATGGTCTCAGAGAGCTGATGATGGGAGGTGGTTTTGTGGTCTCAGAGAGCTGATGATGGGAGGTGGTTTGGTGGTCTCAGAGAGCTGATGATTGGAGGTGGTTTGGTGGTCTCAGAGAGCTGATGATGGGAGGTTGTTTGGTGGTCTCAGAGAGCTGAAGATGGAAGGTGGTTTGGTGGTCTCAGAGTGCTGATGATGGGAGGTGGTTTGGTGGTCTCAGAGAGCTGATGATTGGAGGTGGTTTGGTGGTCTCAGAGAGCTGATGATGGGAGGTCGTTTGGTGGTCTCAGAGAGCTGAAGATGGGAGGTGGTTTGGTGGTCTCAGAGAGCTGAAGATGGTAGGTGGTTTGGTGGTCTCAGAGAGCTGATGATGGGAGGTGGTTTGGTGGTCTCAGAGAGCTGATGATTGGAGGTGGTTTGGTGGTCTCAGAGAGCTGAAGATGGGAGGTGGTTTGGTGGTCTCAGAGAGCTGAAGATGGGAGGTGGTTTGGTGGTCTCAGAGAGCTGAAGATGGGAGGTGGTTTGGTGGTCTCAGAGAGCTGAAGATGGGAGGTGGTTTGGTGGTCTCAGAGAGCTGAAGATGGGAGGTGGTTTGGTGGTCTCAGAGAGCTGATGCTGGGAGGTGGTTTGGTGGTCTCAGAGAGCTGATGCTGGGAGGTGGTTTGGTGGTCTCAGAGAGCTGATGCTGATGTACTCCTGAGTGGGGCAGTGGTCTAAGGCACTGCATCGCAGTGCTAACTGTGCCACTAGAGATCCTGTTTCGAATCCAGGCTCTGTCGCAGCCGGCCGCGACCGGGAGACTCATGGGCGGCGCACAATTTGCCCAGCGTCGTCCAGGGTAGGGGAGGGAATGGCCGGCAGGGATGTAGCTCAGTTGATAGAGCATGGCGTTTGCAATGCCAGGGTTGTGGGTTCGATTCCCACGGGGGGCCGGTATATATAAAAAGAAATAAAAAATAAATAAAAAAAAGGTATTCCTTAACTGTAAGTCGCTCTGGATAAGAGCGTCTGCTAAATGACGTAAATGTAAATGTAAATGGGAAAGAGAAGACTAGTGGGAGGAAATACACACAAAAGAACACCAGTGATATTTAAAAAGTATGAGCTGTGTTTCACTTCAAGGGAAAGTTCACCCAAATTAATAAATTACATATTGGTTTCCTTACACTGTAAGCAGTCTATTGACAAGGTATGACAGCAATCAATGTTTTGATATATGCAATACAATACATAATGCGCTAAAAATGCTAATATTGGTGCCATGACTTGAATGGGATTTTTGCCACAAATGCTAAAACGTTAGCATTCGGAAACATTGCCAGGGAAACTAAACCAAAGCATGGATTGCTTTTCTTCTCTTCTCTTCTCTTCTCTTCTCTTCTCTTCTCTTCTCTTCTCTTCTCTTCTCTTCTCTTCTCTTCTCTTCTCTTCTCGGTTGACCAGCTAAGAAGCCCAGGTGAGATTGGTCAGGTCAACATACATGTTTAATGGAGAGGGAAACATGGTTAGTAATGGGAGAGTAACATCGCAATAAATTCACAAAATGGGCCAAACACCAAATTGAGACTCTGAATGCAGAATTCTGCAAAGATATCCTCATTGTACAACGTAAAACACAAAACAATGGATGTAGAGCAGATTTAGGCCGATACCCACTAATTATCAAAATCCAGAATAGAGCCATTAAATTCTACAACCACCTAAAAGGAAGCGATTCCCAAACCTTCCATAACAAAGCCATCACCTACAGAGAGATGAACCTGGAGAAGAGTCCCCTAAGTAAGCTGGTCCTGGGGCTCTGTTCACAAACACAAACAGACCCCACAGAGCCCCAGGACAGCAACACAATTAGACCCAACCAAATCATGAGAAAACAAAAAAATGAGAAAACAAAAAGATAACTACTTGACCCATTGGAAGGAATTAACAAAAAAACAGAGCAAACTAGAATGCTATTTGGGTGAAATACCAAAGTGTGACATCACAGCAGCAAGATTTGTGACCTGTTGCCACAAGAAAAGTGAAGAACACCATTGTAAATACAACCTATTGATGTTTATTTATTGATGTTTATTTATTTTCCTTTTTGTACTTTAACAATTTGCACATCGTTACAACACCGTATATAGACATAATATGACATTTGAAATGTCTCTATTGCTTTGGAACTTCTGAGTGTAATGTTTACTGTTAATATTTATTGTTTATTTCACTTTTGTTTCTTATCTATTTCACTTGCTTTGGCAATGTTAACATACGTTTCCCATGCCAATAAAACCCTTAAATTGAATTGAAATTGATATTGAGAGAGAGAGAGAGAGAGAGAGAGAGAGAGAGAGAGAGAGAGAGAGAGAGAGAGAGAGAGAGAGAGAGAGAGAGAGAGAGAGAGAGAGAGAGAGAGAGAGAGAGAGAGAGAGAGAGAGAGAGAGGAGAGAGAGAGAGAGAGAGAGAGAGAGGAGAGAGAGAGAGAGAGAGAGAGAGAGAGAGAGAGAGAGAGAGAGAGAGAGAGAGAGAGAGAGAGAGAGAGAGAGAGAGAGAGAGAGAGAGAGAGAGAGAGAGAGAGAGAGAGAGAGAGAGAGAGAGAGAGAGAGAGAGAGAGAGCAGAGAGAGAGAGAGAGAGAGAGAGAGAGAGAGAGAGAGAGAGAGAGAGAGAGAGAGAGAGAGAGAGAGAGAGAGAGAGAGAGAGAGAGAGAGAGAATCGGCTGAAAGTCAGAGAGACCAGCTGTGAGGGTGTGAGTGGTAATCTGTGTTTGATTAAACTGAGTTTGAAAATAGCATTTTCTGCATCACGCTCACTCTCTATACAGACTCATTATAGAGTCACTCAATGGGGAAGATGCTAAAAGCATTTCCATGTTTCTCTGTTCTAACAATATGCAGTTATTATTCCACATCACTGATCCAGAGTTAGATCCAGAGTTAGATCCAGAGTTAGATCCAGAGTTAGATCCAGAGTTACATCTAGATTTAGATCCAGTTAGATCCATAGTTAGATCCAGAGTTAGATCCAGAGTCAGATGAAGAGTTAGATCCAGAGTTAGATCCAGAGTTACAGTGGTAGGCCTGATCACCGACAACGATGAGACAGCCTATAGGGAGGAGGTCAGAGATCTGGCCGTGTGGTGCCAGGACAACAACCTCTCCCTCAACCTCTCCCTCAACGTGACCAAGACAAAGGAGATGATTGTGGACTACAGGAAAAAAAAGAGGACTGAGCACGCCCCCATTCTCATCGACGGGGCTGTAGTGGAACAGGTTGAGAGCTTCAAGTTCCTTGGTGTCCACATCACCAACGAACTATCATGGTCCAAACACACCAAGACAGTCGTGAAGAGGGGGCTCCTGAGTGGCGCAGTGGTCTAAGGCACTGCATCGCAGTGCTAACTGTGCCACTAGAGATCCTGGTTCGAATCCAGGCTCTGTCGCAGCCGGCCGCGACCGGGAGACTCATGGGCGACGCACAATTGGCGAGCGTTGTCCAGGGTAGGGGAGGGAATGGCCGGCAGGGATGTAGCTCAGTTGATAGAGCATGGCGTTTGCAATGCCAGGGTTGTGGGTTCGATTCCCACGGGGGGCCAGTATAAAAAAAAATATGTATTCACTAAATGTAAGTCGCTCTGGATAAGAGCGTCTGCTAAATGACTAAAATGTAATGTAAATGTAAGAGGGCACGACAAAGCCTATTCCCCCTCAGGAGACTAAAAAGATTTGGCATGGGGTCCTCAGATCCTCAAAAAATTCTACAGCTGCACCATCGAGAGCATCCTGACTGGTTGCATCACCGCCTGGTATGGCAACTGCTTGGCCTCCGACCGCAAGGCACTACAGAGGGTAGTGCGTACGGCCCAGTACATCACAGGGGCAAAGCTTCCTGCCATCCAGGACCTCTATACCAGGCGGTGTCAGAGGAAGGCCCTCAAAATTGTCAAAGACTCCAGCCACCTAGTCATAGACTGTTCTCTCTGCTACCGCACGGCCAGCGGTACCGGAGTGCCAAGTCTAGGTCCAAAGACTTCTCAACAGCTTCTACCCCCAAGCCATAAGACTCTGAACAGCTAATCATGCTACCCGGACTATTTGCACTGCCCCCCCACCCCATCCTTTTTACGCTGCTGCTACTCTGTTAAGTATTTATGCACAGTCACTTTAACTCTACCCACATGTACATATTACCTCAACTACCTCAACTAGCGGTGCCCCCCCGCACATTGACTCTGCAACGGTACCCCCTGTATATATAGCCTCCCTACTGTCACTTTATTTTACTTCTGCTCTTTTTTTCTCAACACTTTTTTTTGTTGTTGTTTTATTCTTACTTTTTTTGTTTAAAATAAATGCACTGTTGGTTAAGGGCTGTAAGTAAGCATTTCACTGTAATGTCTGCACCTGTTGTATTCGGCGCATGTGACCAATAAAATTTGATTTGATTTGATTTGATTTGATCCAGAGTTAGATCCAGAGTTACATCCAGAGTTACATCCAGAGTTACATCCAGAGTTAGATCCAGAGTTAGATCCAGAGTTAGATCCAGAGTTAGATCCAGAGTTAGATCCAAAGTTAGATCCAGAGTTACATCCAGAGTTACATCCAGAGTTAGATCCAGAGTTAGATCCAGAGTTAGATCCAGAGTTACATCCAGAGTTAGATCCAGAGTTAGATCCAGAGTTACATCCAGAGTTACATCCAGAGTTAGATCCAGAGTTAGATCCAGAGTTAGATCCAGAGTTAGATCCAGAGTTAGATCCAGAGTTAGATCCAGAGTTGATCTAATCATTGGTTACTAAGCTCTAACAATGTGTCACACCCTGGTTCTGGGACTCATTATTGTTGAGCCAGGGTGTGTGCAGTCTATGTGTTTATGTTCTATGTTGGGTGTCTAGGTTGTTGTTTTCTATGTTTGGTCAATGACTCCCCAATCGGAGTAACGAGTGTCAGCTGCTCGGCTCGTTATCTCTGATTGGGAGCCATATTTATACTGTGTGTTTTCACCTTGGGGTGGTGGGTTTTTCTGTCACGACCGTCTTGAAAGGGAGCAGACCAATACGCAGCGCGTTAGTGGAACATGATGACTTTAATGAGTACAGCACGTAAATACAAAACAAAAGACGATAGTGAAGTCCAACAGTGACAATGACTGAACTTGGAACAAAAACCCACCACCCCAAGGTGAAAACACACAGTATAAATATGGCTCCAATCAGAGATAACGAGCCGACAGCTGACACTCGTTACCTCCGATTGGGGAGTCATTGACCAAACATAGAAAACAACAACCTAGACACCCAACATAGAACATAAACACATAGACTGCACACACCCTGGCTCAACAATAATGAGTCCCAGAACCAGGGTGTGACACCGTGGGATATGCGTCAACAGCAACCTTGGGAAAATCCTCTGCATTATCATTAACAGCAGACTAGTTCATTTCCTCAGTGAAAACAATGTACTGAGCAAATGTCAAATTGGCTTTTTACCAAATTACCGTACGACAGACCACGTATTCACCCTGCACACCCTAATTGACAAACAAACAAACCAAAACAAAGGCAAAGTCTTCTCATGCTTTGTTGATTTCGAGCTTTTGACTCAATTTGGCATAAGGGTCTGCTATACAAATTGATGGGAAAGTGGGGTTGGGGGAAAAACATACGACATTATAAAAATCCATGTACACAAACAACAAGTGTGCGGTTAAAATTGGCAAAAAAACACACACATTTCTTTCCACAGAGCCGTGGGGTGAGACAGGGATGCAGTTTAAGCCCCACCCTCTTCAACATATATATCAACGAATTGGCGAGGGCACTAGGAACAGTCTGCAGCACCCAGCCTCACCCCTACTAGAATCTGAAGTCAAATGTTTGCTGATGATCTGGTGCTTCTGTCACCAACCAAGGAGGGCCTACAGCAGCACCTAGATCTTCTGCACAGATTCTGTCAGACCTGGGCCCTGACAGTAAATCTCAGTAAGACAAAAATAATGTGTGTTCCAAAAAGGTCCAGTTGCCAGGACCACAAATACAAATTCCATCTAGACACCGTTGCCCTAGAGCACACAAAAACTATACATACCTTGGCCTAAACATCAGCGCCACAGGTAACTTCCACAAAGCTGTAAACGATCTGAGAGACAAGGCAAAAAGGGCCTTCTATGCCATCAAAAGGAACATAAAATTTGACATACCAATTAGGATCTGGCAAAAATACTTGAATCAGTTATAGGAACCCATTGCCCTTTATGGTTCTGAGGTCTGGGGTCCGCTCACCAACCAAGAATTCACAAAATGGGACAAACACCAAATTGAGACTCTGCATGCAGAATTCTGCAAAAACATCCTCCGTGTACAACGTAAAACACCAAATAATGCATGCAGAGCAGAATTAGGCCAATACCCGCTAATTATCAAAATCCAGAAAAGAGCCGTTAAATTCTATAACCACTTAAAAGGAAGCGATTCCCAAACCTTCCATAACAAAGCCATCACCTACAGAGAGATGAACTTGGAGAAGAGTCCCCTAAGTAAGCTTGTCCTGGGGCTCTGTTCACAAACACAAACAGACCCCACACAGCCCCAGGACAACAACAACAACAACAACACAATTAGACCCAACCAAATCATGAGAAAACAAAAAGAGAATTACTTGACACATTGGAAAGAACAAACAAAAAAACAGAGCAAACTAGAATGCTATTTGGCCCCAAACAGAGAGTACACAGTGGCAGAATACCTGACCACTGTGACTGACCCAAAATTAAGGACATCTTTGACTATGTACAGACTCAGTGAGCATAGCCTTGCTATTGAGAAAGGCTGCTGTAGGCAGACCTGGCTCTCAAGAGAAGACAGGCTATGTGCACACTGCCCACAAAATGAGGTGGAAACTGAGCTGCACTTCCTAACCTCCTGCCAAATGTATGACCATATTAGAGACACATTTTTCCCTCAGATTACAGCGATCCACAAAGAATTCGAAAACAAACCCAATTTTTTGATAAACTCCCTTATCTACTGGGTGAAAAACCACAGTGTGCCATCACAGCTGCAAGATTTGTGACCTGTTGCCACAAGAAAAGGGCAACCAGTGAAGAACAAACACCATTGTAAATACAACCCATATTTATGTTTATTTATTTTCCCATTTGTACTTTAACTATTTGCACATTGTTACAACACTGTATATAGACATAATATGACATTTGAAATGTCTTTATTATTTTGAAACTTCTGAGTGTAATGTTTACTGTTAATATTTATTGTTTATTTCACTTTGGTTTACTATCTACTTCACTTGCTTTGGCAATGTTAACATACGTTTCCCATGCCAATAAAGCCCTTAAATTGAAATTGAAATTGAATTGAGAGAGAGAGAGAGAGAAAACATATATATAAGAATGAAAGAGAGAAAGGTGGGATGTCTTCCATATGGCCACATTTCCTCATCTGCTTGCATGCTCCTCCCCTATCAAGGTGTTTTGGTACTTCCCTTCTGTGCTTGCAGGCTCCTCCCCTATCAAGGTGTTTTGGTACTTCCCTTCTGCACTACGCTTTACCTGCTCTTACTGACCACAGGTCAATGTACACTGAGTTGACAAAACATTAAGAACACCTGCTCTATCCGTGACAGACTGACCAGGTGAATCCAGGTGAAAGCTATGATCCCTTATTGATGTCACGTGTTAAATCCACTTCAATCAGTGTAGATGAAGTGAAGGAGACAGGTTAAAGAATGATTTTTTAAGCCTTGAGACAATTGAGACATGGATTGTGTCTGTGTGCCATTCAGAGGGTGAATGGGCAAGACAAAATATTTAAGTGCCTTTGAATGGGGTATGGTAATAGGTGTCAAGAACTGCAACGCTGCTGGGTTTTTCACAGTCAACAGTTTCTTGTGTGTACCAAGAATGGTCCACCACCCAAAAGGACATTGACACAACTTGATACAACTGTGGCATTGGAGTCAACATGGGCCAGCATCCCTGCAGAACGCTTTTCGACACCTTGTAGAGTCCCATGCCTCCCGTGAAACTCAATATTAGGAAAGTATTCTTAATGTTTGGTACACTCAGTGTAGATGACGTTGCTCCCAACTGATTCGTTTTGGTTGTTGGTCAGTGACTCTTTGTTTGAACGACATTATTTGGTTTTCTTGCTGGGGAACGTAACAGTTACATTGAACGGAATATGAATGATAGTCATCCAATATGCTGTAATAGAAATAAGGCCATATTCGTAAAGATCTTTAATATGTGTGTTCATCCAGCTCCCAAACTAACGATTAGACAAAGAGACAGGAAATGTAGGAGAATGAATATCTCATCAAGCTGGCAACTGCTAAGTAACTCTGGAAACAGTTCTGCATGTCGTTAAAACAGAGAGACATTGTGTCACGACCGTCTTGAAAGGGAGCAGACCAATACGCAGCGCGTTGAGTGAACATGATGACTTTAATGAGTACAGCACGTAAATACAAAACAAAAGACGATAGTGAAGTCCAACAGTGACAATGACTGAACTTGGAACAAAAACCCACCACCCCAAGGTGAAAACACACAGTATAAATATGGCTCCCAATCAGAGATAACGAGCCGACAGCTGACACTCGTTACCTCCGATTGGGAGTCATTGACCAAACATAGAAAACAACAACCTAGACACCCAACATAGAACATAAACACATAGACTGCACACACCCTGGCTCAACAATAATGAGTCCCAGAACCAGGGTGTGACAGTACCCCCCTAAAGGCGCGGACTGCGACCGCGCCTCAAAACCCCCAAACAGGGGGAGGGCTGGGCGGGCATACCTCCTCGGTGGCGGTTCTGGCTCGGCCTAGACCACCACCCCACCATAGTCACTACCCGTCACGTAGCCCCTTCCACATGACCACCCCCAACTAAACCCCACTGGATTAAGGGGCGGCACCGGACTAAGGGGCAGCACCGGACTAGAGAGGCAGCACCGGACTGGGGCAGCACCGGACTAAGAGGCAGCACCGGACTAAGGGCAGCACCGGCCAAGGGGCAGCACCGGGCTAAGGGGCAGCACCGGGCTAAGGGGCAGCACCGGGCTAAGGGGCAGCACCGGACTAAGGGGCGCACCGGGCTAAGGGACAGTACCTGACTAGCTGGCGGATCCTGGCTGGCTGGCTCAGGCGGATCCTGGCTGGACGGCTCTGGCGGATCCTGGCTGGCGGAAGGCTCTGGCTGATCCTGTCTGGCAGAAGGCTCTGGCTGATCCTGTCTGGCAGAAGGCTCTGGCTGATCCTGTCTGGCAGAAGGCTCTGGCTGATCCTGTCTGGCAGAAGGCTCTGGCTGATCCTGTCTGGCAGAAGGCTCTGGCTGATCCTGTCTGGCAGAAGGCTCTGGCTGATCCTGTCTGGCGGACGGCTCTGGCTGATCCTGTCTGGCGGAAGGCTCTGGCTGATCCTGTCTGGCGGAAGGCTCTGGCTGATCCTGTCTGGCGGAAGGCTCTGGCTGATCCTGTCTGGCGGAGAGCTCAGCGGCTCCAGTCTGGCGGACGGCTCTGAAGGCTCATGGCAGACGGGCGGCTTTGCAGGCTCAGTACCGACGGGCAGCTCCTGCGGCGCTTGGCAGACGGACAGTTCAGACGGCGTTGGGCAGACGGGCAGTTCAGGCGCCGTTGGGCAGACGGGCAGTTCAGACGGCGTTGGGCAGACGGGCAGTTCAGACGGCGTTGGGCAGACGGGCAGTTCAGGCCCCGTTGGGCAGACGGCAGACTCTGGCCGTCTGAGGCGCATCGTAGGCCTGGTGCGTGGTGCCGGAACTGGAGGTACCGGGCTGAGGACACGCATCACAGGGCTCGTGCGGGGAGAAGCAACAGGGCATGCTGGACCCTGGGGACGCACATAAGGCCTAGTGCGGGGAGCAGCAACAGGGCATGCTGGACCCTGGGGACGCACATAAGGCCTAGTGCGGAGAGCAGGAACAGGCCGGGCTGGGCTGGCGACGCGCACCGTATCCCTGGTGCGGGTGGCCGGAACAGGCCGGGCCGGGCTGGCGAAGCGCACCGTATCCCTGGTGCGTGGAACAGGAACAGGCCGGGCTGGGCTGGCGACGCGCACCGTATCCCTGGTGCGGGTGGCCGGAACAGGCCGGGCCGGGCTGGCGAAGCGCACCGTATCCCTGGTGCGTGGAACAGGAACAGGCCGGGCTGGGCTGGCGACGCGCACCGTCTCCCTGGTGCGTGGAGCAGGAACAGGCCGGGCTGGGCTGGCGAAGCGCACCGTATCCCTGGTGCGTGGAGCAGGAACAGGCCGAACCGGGCTGTGGAGACGGATAGGAGGCCTGGAGTGAATAGCGGCCACCACCCGTCCTGGCTGAATGCCTACCCTCACACACTCTGTGTGAGGCATCCGCACAGGACGTACAGGGCGGTGTACCCCTGGCCTGGTGGCCTCCTGAATCCGCCCCCTTTTCTCCTCCTTCAGCCCTCTGGCAGCCTCCTGCTGCCCAGTCGCCCAAGCCATGTGCCCCCCCCCAAAAACTTTTTGGGGTTGCCTCTCGACCTTCCGACGATGGCCCTGCTGACGCCGTTGCTCCTCTCGCCGTCGCCTCTCCACCGTCTCGCTCCATGGACGGCGATCCATACCCTCCAGGATCTCCTCCCAAGTCCAGGACCCTTTACCGTCCATCAGTTCCTTCCATGTCCAGACCCTTTGCTCCTGGACGCGCTGCTTGGTCCTTTTAAGGTGGGTTTTTCTGTCACGATCGTCTGAGGAAACGGACCAATACGCAGCGCGTTGAGTGAACATGATGACTTTAATGAGTACAGCACGTAAATACAAAACAAAAGACGATAGTGAAGTCCAACAGTGACAATGACTGAACTTGGAACAAAAACCCACCACCCCAAGGTGAAAACACACAGTATAAATATGGCTCCCAATCAGAGATAACGAGCCGACAGCTGACACTCGTTACCTCCGATTGGGAGTCATTGACCAAACATAGAAAACAACAACCTAGACACCCAACATAGAACATAAACACATAGACTGCACACACCCTGGCTCAACAATAAT
>NW_025533720.1:265000-330000 GCF_020615455.1 Coregonus clupeaformis
TGAGTTGAAGGAGACTCGTCTCAGAGACTGACTTGCAGCTTGTCCCGTGAGTCGTCGGAGAGTTGTAGTCAATTCCCTTGACATTGTTGATTAGTCGGATAACTTTGATACACACAAACACTGTGAGATAACTTTTGATTGGCTCTCAGAGGATGACTAAATGTAGACTGGGAAATTCAACTGACAGGCAAACAGGCGTTATATAAATATATCACCATTTAATGAGACAGTGTTTTTAATGTTAGCGGTTTATTGAGTCGCAGTGCAGAGGGATATAATCGGAATACTAATGTCTGTTAGTTGACTGTCACCTCTGGAATTTAAAATGTTTTTTTCCCCGAACAGAATTAACTGTTATAGTCATCAATATATTAGAAGGTGCACAGAGGGACGGAATACGGTTTGTTTGGAGTTTAACTTTAGTTGACTATCACCTTGGGAATCTAAAATTCTTAGAAAAGGGTAGTTAGAAACTGTTTAAAACTTTTTTTTTAATAACAGTAATTTTTTTCCCCTCAATAGAAGTAACCATTCTAGTCAATAAACATATTTATTTTACACCGACCAGAGGCTCTAGACATGTTTCTCTTCACAGCAACAAAAGGTTGATAGTACGGACGTAGGATCTTGATCACACTGTTGCAGGAGAATGTTCCTGCAATACAGGAAATGTAAAACCTGTAATTTGAGGTTTAAAAAGGATTCTGAAGTTTGTATTTCCACTTTGAAATTTCCACTTGATTTCCCCTTACAAAAAATTTATCAACCCATACAAAAATGCCCATGAATTATTATCCACATAATAATTCACATTTCCTGTTGCTGCAGGATTATTTTCCTGCTGTAGCAAACTGGCTCAAATTAAGATCCTACGTCGTTATACGTTCAACTTAAAGGCCCTGTGTTTTACATATTGTGATGAGGTGATGTTGAAGGAGTCAGGCGCAGGAGGGTAAATCGCAGAATAACAGGCTTTAATCCGCAAAATACAGGTTTACGCAGAAATGCGTCAAACACACTCCAGGGCACAAAAACAGGCGCACTGGAAAATACAAGACACACAGGAAAATACTCCCGTCGATACAAAATACACGAGCTCCACCGAGCTTCACTAACCTCCACAAATAAACAATCACCCACACAGACAAGGAAGCAGAGGGAACACTTATACCATGACTAATGAGGGAATAAGGACCAGGTGTGTGTGATTCAAGACAAGACAAATGGAGTGATGATAAATGGATCGGCAGTAGCTAGTAAGCCGGTGACGCCGAACGCCGAAACCTGCCCGAACAAGGAGGGGAGGCAGTCTCGGCGGAAGTCATAACATATATATTTCCACACCATGAGGTTGGAATAATACTGTGAAATTGTGCAAATCATGGTGATGCCGTTTTAGCGTGAGAGCTGTTTGAAAAGACCTCCTGAAATTTCAGCCTGTTTTGGTTGGATGGAGTTTTGTCCTGCCTGGTGACATCACATCACGAGGGGGTGTGCCTAAGAACAGCGTTGCGTCGTGCTTAAGAATAGCCCTTAGCCGTGGTATATTGGCCATATACCACAAACCCCCTAGGTGCCTTATTATAAACTGGTTATCAATGTAATTAGAGCAGTAAAAAATACATGTTTTCTCATACTCGTGGTATACGGTCTGATATACCACGGCTTTCAGCCAATCAGCATTCAGAGCTCGAACCACCCAGTTTATAATAGTTAATAGACCAATAAGAAAGAGTTCCAAAACCTCTCTGCCAATAACAGCTAGTTTTCAGTTTCCCCCTCCCCACTCAGACCACTCCCAGACAGTCCTAGATACATTCTTGCTTGAGAAATTACTATTTGCTAAGATTCTGTTTTTGTTTCTTTTTTACCTTTAAGGTACTTAATTGTTACCCGGAAATGATTTGATATTGAGATAAAAACGTCTGCATTGGACCTTTAAGAAACTGTCACATCTCAGACTAAAAGCCATAAAAACATTGTATGATAATCTGCTCTATTATTCCAAACGAAACATAGTCAATAATTCACTCACAAGAGACAGATGGAGTCTCACAAACATAATATATTTAAATGTTATTATTGTATTTCTCCTCAGAGCAGCAGAAGATTGAAAACTTCAGCCTAAATGACTCTCTGCTACGACCAAGCAGTACCGGAGCGCAGGACCCTGAACAGCTTCACTGTTAGCGGTACCAGAGCGCCAAGCCATAAGACTGCTGAACAGTTAATCAAATGGCTCCCCAGAATATTTACAATACATTGACCCCCTTTTTATACACTGAACACAAATACAAATGCAACATGCAACAATATCAAAGAGTTTACTGAGTTACAGATCATATAAGGAAATCAGTCAATTGAAATAAATTCATTGGGCTCTAATCTATGGATTTCACATGACTGGGAATACAGATATGCATCGGTTGGTCACAGATACCTTTAAAAAAAAGGTAGGGGCGTGGATCAGAAAACCAGTCAGTATCTGGTGTGACCACCATTTGCCTCATGCAGCGCGACACATCTCCTTCCCATAGAGTCGATCAGGCTGTTGATTGTGGCCTGTGGAATGTTGTCCCACTCCTCTTCAATGGCTGTGTGAAGTTGCTGGATATTGGCGGGAACTGGAACACACTGTCGTGCACGTCGATCCAGAGCATCCCAAACATGCTCAATGGGTGACATGTCTGGTGAGTATGCAGGCCATGGAAGAACTGGAACATTTTCAGCTTCCAGGAATTGTGTACAGATCCTTGCGACATGGGGCCGTGCATTATCATGCTGAAACAGGAGGTGATGTGGGCGGATGGATGGCACGACAATGGGGCCTCAGGATCTCGTCACGGTATCTCTGTGCATTCAAATTGCCATCGATAAAATGCAATTGTGTTCATTGTCTGTAGCTTATGCCTGCCCATACCATAACCCACCCCCACTATGGGGCACTCTGTTCACAACGTTGACGTTAGCAAACCGTTCGCCCCCACACGACGCCATACACGATGTCTGCCATCTGCCCGGTACAGTTGAAACCGGGATTCAACCGTGAAGAGCACACTTCTCCAGTGTGCCAGTGGCCATCGAATGGTGAGCATTTTGCCCACTGAAGTCAGTTACGACGTCGAAACTGCAGTCAGGGTCAAGACCCCTGGTGAGGACGACGAGCACGCAGATGAGCTTCCCTGAGACGGTTTTCTGACAGTTTGTGTATAAATTATTTTGTTGTGCAAACCCACAGTTTCATCAGCTGTCGGGTGTAGCGAAATGCTTGTGTTTCTAGCTCCAACAGCGCAGTAGTATCTAACAATACATAACAACACACACATCTAAAAGTAAAAGAATGGAATTAAGAAATATATAAACTTATATAAACGGGCATTGACTAAATACAGTAGAATAGAATACAGTATATACATATGAGATGAGTAAAGCAAAAATATGTAAACATTATTAAAGTGACCAGTGATTCCATGTCTATGTACACAGGGCAGCAGACGATCCCGCAGGTGAAGAAGCCGGACGTGGAGGTCCAGGGCTGGCATGGTTACACCCGTTCTGCGGTTGTGACATACTGCCAAATTCTCGAAAAACAATGTTGGAAGCGGCTTATGATAGAGAAATTAACATTAAATTCTCTGGGCAACAGCTCTGGTGGACATTCCTGCAGTCAGCATGCCAACTGCACGCCGCCTCAAAAATTGAGACATCTGTGGCATTTTGTTGTGTGACAAATCTGCATATTTTAGAGTGGCCTTTTATTGTCCCCAGCACAAGGGGTAATGATCATGCAGTTTAATCAGCTTCTTGATATGCCACACCTGTCAGGTGGATGGATTATCTTGGCATCGGAGAAATGCTCACTAACAGGGATGCAAACAAATTTGTGCACCAAATTTGAGAGAAATACGCTTTTTGTGTGTATGGACAATTTCTGGTTCAGCTCATGAAACATGGGACCAACACTTTACACACACACACACACACGCACACGCACGCACGCACGCACACGCACACGCACACACACACACACACACACACACACACACACACACACACACACACACACACACACACACATATTGACGCCAAACACAAACATACACACACACTGCTGCTACTCTGTTTATTATACAGTGCATTCGGAAAGTATTCAGACCCCTTGACTTTTTCCACATTTTGTTACGTTACAGCCTTCTTCTAAAATTGATTAAAGAAATAAAAATCCTCAGCAATCCACACACAATAATCCATAATAACTAAGTGAAAAAGTGAAAACAGGTTTTTAGAAATTTTTGCAAATGTATAAACAATTTTAAACAAAAATAACTTATTTACATAAGTATTCAGACCCTTTGATATGAGACACGAAATTGAGCTCAGGTGCATCCTGTTTCCATTGATCATCCTTGAGCTGTTTCTACAACTTGATTGGAGTCCACCTGTGGTAAATTCAATTGATTGGACATCATTTGGAAAGGCAAACACCTGTCTAGATAAGGTCCCACAGTTGACAGTGCATGTCAGAGCAAAACCCAAGCCATGAGGTCGAAGGAATTGTCCCTAGAGCTCAGAGACAGGATTGTGTCGAGACATAGATCTGGGGAAGGGTACCAAAAAATTTCTGCAGCATTGAAGGTCCCCAAGAACACAGTGGCCTCCATCATTCTTAAATGGAAGATGTTTGGAACCACCAAGACTCTTCCTAGAGCTGGCCGCCCGGGCAAACTGAGCAATCGGGGGAGAAGGGGCCTTGGTCAGGGAGGTGACCATGAACACAATGATCACTCTAATAGAGCTCTAGAGTTCCTCTGTGGAGATGGGAGAACCTTCCAGAAGGACAACCATCTCTGCAGCACTCCACCAATCAGGCCTTTATGGTAGAGTGGCCAGACAGAAGCCACTCACCAGTAAAAGGCACATGACAGCCCGCTTGGAGTTTGCCAAAAGGCACCTAAAGATTCTCAGATCATGAGAAACAAGATTCTCTGGTCTGATGAAACCAAGATTGAACTCTTTGGCCTGAATGCCAAGCGTCACGTCTGGAGGAAACCTGGCACCCTCCCTACGGTGATGCATGGTGGTGGCAGCATTATGCTGTGTTTTTTTTTTTTCAGTGGCAGGGACTGGGAGACTAGTCAGGATCGAGGCAAAGATGAACGGAGCAAAGTACAGAGAGATCCTTGATGAAAACCTGCTCCAGAGCGCTAAGGACCTCAGACTGAGGCCATAGTTCACCTTCCAACAGGACAACGACCCTAAGCACACAGCCAAGACAACGAAGGATTGGCTTCAGGACAAGTCTCTGAATGACCTTGAGTGGCCCAGCCGGAGCCCGGACTTGAACCCAATCGAACATCTCTGGAGAGACCTGAAAATAGCTGTGCAGCAATGCTCCCCATCCAACCTGACAGAGCTTGACAGGATCTGCAGGAAGAATTAGAGAAACTTCCCAAATACAATTGTGCCAAGTTTGTAGTGTCATACCTAAGAAGACTCGAGGCTGTAATCACTACCAAAGGTGCTTCAACAAAGTACTGAGTAAAGGGTCTGAATACTTTTGTAAATGTGATATTTCTGTAAAAAAAAAATAAAAAAATTAGCAAACATTTATAAAAAACAGTTTTTGCTTTGTCATTATGGGGTATTGTGTGTAGATTGATGAGGGGAAAAAAACAATTTAATCAATTTTTTTATTTAGCAAATATTTGTCTTACTTTTTAACTCTGCATTGTTGGGAATGGGCTGTTATTAAGCATTTCACTGTAAAGTCTAAACCTGTGGTATTCGGTGCATATGACCAATAAAATGTGATTTGATTAGATTAGATTTGAGTCTGAGCTCTGAAAATAAGTCTCATTTCAAACTTTTCTTGTTGGCTTATTGTGATAGTGGTTTTTCCTCAAAGTTTGCCAGGATGTACAGTATGCTCGGTCCCTAACTGTGCATCTCTGAGGTTAACTCAGTCATTTAATGCTAGGACATTGATTGCAAGTGTAACAGTGTTGCTTCCGTCCCTCTCCTCGCCCCCTACCTGGGCTTGAACCAGGGACCCTCTTGCACGCATCGAACAACAGTCACCCTCGAAGCACCGTTACCCGTCGCTCCACAAAAGCCGAGCAAGGGAAATAACTACTTCAAGGTCTCAGAGCGAGTGACGTCACCGATTTGAAATGCTACTAGCGCGCACCGCTAACTAGCTAGCCATTTCACACCGGTTACACTAGGTATATAAGATATTAGGTCCTTGTTTCCTCAGCCTCTTAATAGTTGAATAACAGTAAACCTGTCAATAACACTAGACACGTGTGTCTTATAGTATTCCTAGTGGTGACGCAAGGCTAGCTACCTTGGCTACACCCACTGGATACGATTATGGACCTTTAGCCTTTTAATAATAATACAGTCAGATAGTACATCATGTTAGGGGGTCATAGACCCTCTACACTAATTCTCTGTGTTATCGTAAACACATTGGGTCGTTTTCACAGCTTTCTATTTCCTTACAACGGGGTGAAACTGATTGTAATTTAGACATTTTGCACAGAAAAATCTTTCCTGTTATTGTATTTTCTCCCCGGTCCCTAAACGTATCTTCTCTGCAAAAGAAGCTTACAGATTACAGAGAACGTTACTGATGTCAACTAGATTGAAGCATTAATTCTATTGATTTATGGCATTCCTCTGCAGGGTTTATTTAGTCTTCTAGGGCAACATACAGTATAATGACAAGAGAAGCTGCATGTATCTAATTATAGACAAGTTGACTAACAAATAGCCTACCAAAATGTCTGAAATTATAAGCGGAAACATATCTAAATCAGGCACAAAAAAATCCAGCACTTCCTGTCCCCCAAAAATATTCTGCCGTCTTTGACTGTAGCCTATAGCGCATTTTCTATATTAGCGGGTTAGCGTCGGTTGCGGGCCTCAGAATTTCACCTTATCACATATAATCAGACGGTCGCGGATGGGTTATTAGCAATTGCTGGCAGGTGCGGGTGAACAAACAGCTGGCCCGCGCACCACTAGTGTCCACATCACTTAGGATTTATCACGGTTCACACACAGCAACACAGTTGTGAAGAGTGCATGTCAGCACCTCTTCTCCCTCAGGAGGCTGAAAAGATTTGACATGGGGGTCCTCAGATCCTCAAAGAAGTTTATACAGCAGCACCAATGAGAGCATATTGACTGGTTGGTATGGCAACTGCTTGGCCTCCGACCGCAAGACGCTACAGAGGGTATTGCGTACGGCCCAGTACATCACTGGGGCCAAGCTTCCTGCCATCCAGGACCTCTATACCAGGCGGTGTCTGAGGAAGGCCCTAGAAATTGTGAAAGACTCCAGCCACCCTAGTCATAGACTGTTCTCTCTGCTACCGCACGATGCACAATGTCTGGAACCAACAGGACCCTGAACAGCTTCTACCTCCAAGCCACAAGACTTCTAAACAAGACTGCTAAATAGCTAATCAATAGCTAATCAAATGGCTACCAGGACTAACTGCATTGACCCTTATTGAACTAAATGTCTTACACTATACCCACACAAAACACACACACACACACACACACACACACACACACACACACACACACTTTCACACTCACCACATACGCTGCTGCTAGTCACTTTACCCTTACCTATATGTACAGAATATAGCTAACTCAATGACCTCGTACCCCTGCACATCAACCCGGTACTGGTACTTCCTGTATATAGCCATGTTATTACCTGGTACCCCTGCACATCAACCCGGTACTGGTACTTCCTGTATATAGCCATGTTATTACCTGGTACCCCTGCACATCAACTATGTTCTGGTACTTCCTGTATATAGCCAAGTTATTACCTGGTACCCCTGCACATCAACCCGGTACTGGTACTTCCTGTATATAGCCATGTTATTACCTGGTACCCCTGCACATCAACTATGTTCTGGTACTTCCTGTATATAGCCATGTTATTACCTGGTACTTCCTGTATATAGCCATGTTATTACCTGGTACTTCCTGTATATAGTCATGTTATTACCTGGTACTTCCTGTATATAGCCATGTTATTACCTGGTACTTCCTGTATATAGCCATGTTAATACCTGGTACTCCTGCACATCAACTATGTTCTGGTACTTCCTGTATATAGCCATGTTATTACCTGGTACCCCTGCACATCAACTATTTTCTGGTACTTCCTGTATATAGCCATGTTATTACCTGGTACTTCCTGTATATAGCCATGTTATTACCTGGTACTTCCTGTATATAGCCATGTTATTACCTGGTACTTCCTGTATATAGCCATGTTATTACCTGGTACCCCTGCACATCAACTATGTTCTGGTACTTCCTGTATATAGTCATGTTATTACCTGGTACTTCCTGTATATAGTCATGTTATTACCTGGTACTTCCTGTATATAGCCATGTTATTACCTGGTACTTCCTGTATATAGCCATGTTATTACCTGGTACCCCTGCACATCAACTATGTTCTGGTACTTCCTGTATATAGCCATGTTATTACCTGGTACCCCTGCACATCAACTATGTTCTGGTACTTCCTGTATATAGTCATGTTATTACCTGGTACTTCCTGTATATAGCCATGTTATTACCTGGTACCCCTGCACATCAACTATGTTCTGGTACTTCCTGTATATAGCCATGTTATTACCTTGTACTTCCTGTATATAGCCATGTTATTACCTGGTACTTCCTGTATATAGCCATGTTATTACCTGGTACTTCCTGTATATAGCCTTGTTATTACCTGGTACTTCCTGTATATAGCCATGTTATTACCTGGTACTTCCTGTATATAGCCATGGTATTACCTGGTACTTCCTGTATATAGCCATGGTATTACATGGTACTTCCTGTATATAGCCTTGTTATTACCTGGTACTTCCTGTATATAGCCATGTTATTACCTGGTACTTCCTGTATATAGCCATGGTATTACCTGGTACTTCCTGTATATAGCCATGGTATTACATGGTACTTCCTGTATATAGCCATGTTATTACCTGGTACTTCCTGTATATAGCCATGTTATTACCTGGTACTTCCTGTATATAGTCATGTTATTACCTGGTACTTCCTGTATATAGCCATGTTATTACCTGGTACTTCCTGTATATAGTCATGTTATTACCTGGTACTTCCTGTATATAGCCATGGTATTACCTGGTACTTCCTGTATATAGCCATGGTATTACCTGGTACTTCCTGTATATAGCCATGTTATTACCTGGTACTTCCTGTATATAGTCATGTTATTACCTGGTACTTCCTGTATATAGCCATGGTATTACCTGGTACTTCCTGTATATAGCCATGGTATTACCTGGTACTTCCTGTATATAGCCATGTTATTACCTGGTACTTCCTGTATATAGTCATGTTATTACCTGGTACTTCCTGTATATAGCCATGTTATTACCTGGTACTTCCTGTATATAGCCATGTTATTACCTGGTACTTCCTGTATATAGCCATGTTATTTTCTACTACTCTATATACCCAGTGGCTGTTATGTGTCTGTTTGTGGCCCCCCTCTCAGCTTTGCCATTTCCTTCAACCTCTCATCAACGAGCTGTTTTCACCCACAGGACTGCTGCTGACTGTATGTTTTTTGTTTGTCGCACCATTCTCAGTAAACCCTAGACACTGTAGTACGTTTAAAAGTCCAGGAAGACGGCCGTTTTCTGAGATACTGGATCCGGCGCGCCTGGCACCGACGATCACGCCACGCTCAAAGTCTCTTGGGTCACTCGTTTAGCCCATTCTAACGTTCAATCCAACAGTAACTGAATGCCTCAATGCCTGTCTGCCTGCTTTATATAGCAAGCCACGGCCACCTGACTCACTGTCTGTAGGAGCGATCCATTTTCGTGAACGGGGTGGTGTACCTAATAAACTGGCCGGTGTGTGTATATAGCGATATAACTTTTTTTTACTTGTTATTTTTATTTGTTATTCACTGTCACTATTTCAATTATATATATTTTTTAATCTTATCTTTAACTCTGCATTGTTGGAAAAGGAACCATAAGCATTTCACTGTTATTCTACACCTGTTGTCTGTGAAGCATGTCATAAATGCATAAATGAAATTTGATTTGATTGGATTTGACGCAGTGTGACTATGAATGAAATGTAGGTTAATGGGTATTATGGGATCAGCCTGATTGATCAGGTATTGGTCATCTGTCAGAGTTCTTGTTTGGTAACAATATTGATCACTGACCAGGTTACGCACACAAACAAGGCTAATTGGTCAGCTGCTCGATTTAGTTCTGGGTCCATATGTGTTAAGAGAAGAGATCAAGGAATGCTAGAACAAAGAGCTCCACCCTATCTTAGCAAGTTACGGGTCGAATGTCCCCTCTGCAAATTTTGAAAGATGCTAGAACAAAGAGCTCCACCCTATCTTAGCAAGTTACGGGTCGAATGTCCCCTCTGCAAATTTTGAAAGATGCTAGAACAAAGAGCTCCACCCTATCTTAGCAAGTTACGGGTCGAATGTCCCCTCTGCAAATTTTGAAAGATGCCTGCAAAATCATGATTTGTCCAAATAAACAGTATTGAAACCCCCCCTGAACTACATCTGCTGTTATCCCATTCAGCAGAGAATCTTTCCACGAGAGATTACACTTCCTACAGCTGGTGACAAATATTGATTAATGATTATTGATCACTACAGTCCTGGCGTCACAGTGGACAGAACAGTGTATGTGTATGTGTGTGTATATGTGTGTGTGTGTGTGTATGTGTGTGTGTGTGTGTGTGTGTGTGTGTGTGTGTGTGTGTGTGTGTGTGTGTGTGTGTTACGTTCCCCAGTTTCTGTGTTGTAGGTTGTGTATTTTCATGTATGTATTTCAGGAAATGGGTTCCTGAAATTCCCCAACAAGCAGCTGATTGGTCAAAACATTGATGATTGGAGAGCTGACACTGCGCCCTCGTCAGGAAGCAGCTGTCTCCAATGACCAACTCCTTCTGAAGCTATATAAGCCCCAGTTCTGTTGCTCAGAAGAGAGAGGGGAACCAGAATTGCTGAGAGTTATAGCATGTTGGTTGTTGCTAAGACATTTGGTATGTACTGTGTAGTTGTTGCTGTGAGAGCTGATTGAAATGTGTTGTGTTAGTTTGTGGCTCAGAGAGTATCTTTAATGTCCTGAGTTAGTTTTTTTTCTCAGGTTTTTGTTGTGAACCAGTGTGTATTATTCTGTTTCATTTGTTCCCAGGGGTGGAAGGGAAAAGCACCTAGGGAGTGCTTAGGCACGAGGCCTGCGGGCATACATTACCCGTAGAAGTTGACTAGTCTATGCACACTAGGAAAGACCTGGGCGGACCATCCCTTGTATTTTGGTTAGTGCACCAGGTGGTGCTAGTTAAGTAAGTAGTGGGTAGGCAGGTTAGGTAGGAGAGGGGGCTTTGATATTTACTTTCTTTGCTTTGGTTCCGTCCAGCCCCTTTTCCCCCAAACTTACCGTGCGAAGGAATAAATTCCCTGTTAACGGTATTCTCTGCCTTTTGTCATCCTTACTCACACCTAGAGTCCCATACCTCTTTCACACCGCGGAGAGTTGAGTTGTAGCAGGGTGTTGCGTTCCCTCTTCCGAGAGGCGTGTGTAACAGTGTGTGTGTGTGTATATGTGTGTGTGTGAATGTGTGTGTGTGTGTGTGTGTGTGTGTACGTGCGTCCAACAGAGAAGATAAAACTATATAACTCCTATTACGTCTCTGCCACAACAGGACCCAAATTACACCCTATTCCCTATATAGTGCACTGCTTTTGTTCAGGCCCATAAGGCTCTAGTCAACTGTATACAGGGAAGAGGGGTGCCATTTGATACACATCCTTGGTCACGGAGAGCTACAGCTGTCGATTTCCTGTTCCAGCCCAGCTTCTCCCAATCAACTAGATTAATGCTAGAACAACAACAGCCTGCAGTCATATTGGCTGCCATTACACACTGTGGTGACACAAACAAACACCATTTCTGACTTTGACGCCGGGAATGGAGAGATCAGGGCTTGTTACTGTGTAGACTGAGATTTTGGGGAGTTTTTTTCTCTAATTCTTCTCTGCAGATCCTCTCAAGCTCTGTCAGGTGGGGAGCTATTTTCACGTCTCTCCAGAGATCAAGTCACTTGGCTCTGTCACATCCTCACATGGCCTCTCCTATCATTGCTACGCTGACGACACACAACTAATCTTCTCCTTTCCCCCTTCTGATAACCAGGTGGCGAATCGCATCTCTGCATGTCTGGCAGACATATCAGTATGGATGACGGATCACCACCTCAAGCTGAACCTTGGCAAGACGGAGCTGCTCTTCCTCCCGGGGAAGGACTGCCTGTTCCATGATCTCGCCATCACGGTTGACAACTCCGTTGTGTCCTCCTCCCAGAGTGCGAAGAGCCTTGGCATGACCCTGGACAACACCCTGTCGTTTCTCCGCTAACATCAAGGCGGAGACCCGATCCTGTAGGTTCATGCTCTACAACATTCGGAGAGTACGACCCTGCCTTACACAGGAAGCGGCACAGGTCCTAATCCAGGCACTTGTCATCTCCCCGTCTGGATTACTGCAACTCTCTGTTGGCTGGGCTCCCTGCCTGTGCCATTAAACCCCTACAACTCATCCAGAATGCCGAGCCCGTCTGGTGTTCAACCTTCCCAAGTTCTCTCACGTTACCCCGCTCCTCCGCACACTCCACTGGCTTCCAGTTGAAGCTCGCATCTGCTAAAGACCATGGTGCTTGCCTACGGAGCTGTGAGGGGAACGGCACCTCCGTACCTTCAGGCTCTGATCAGTCCCTACACCCAAACGAGGGCACTACGTTCATCCACCTCTGGCCTGCTGGCTCCCCTACCTCTGCGGAAGCATAGTTCCCGCTCAGCCCAGTCAAAACTGTTCGCTGCTCTGGCACCCCAATGGTGGAACAAGCTCCCTCACGACGCCAGGACAGCGGAATCACTCACCACCTTCCGGAGACATTTGAAACCCCACCTCTTTAAGGAATACCTGGGATAGGATAAAGTAATCCTTCTACCCCCCCACCCCCAAAAAAAAATAATAATACAAAAAAACACATTGTAAAGTGTTTATCCCACTGGCTATAAGGTGAATGCACCTATTTGTAAGTCGCTCTGGATAAGAGCGTCTGCTAAATGACGTAAATGTAATGTAAATGTAATGTTCGATCGGGTTCAAGTCCGGGCTCTGGCTGGGCCACTCAAGGACATTCAGAGACTTGTCGTGAAGCCACTCCTACATTGTCTTGGCTGTGTCCTTAGGGTCGTTGTCCTGTTGGAAGGTGAATCTTCGCTCCAGTCTGAGGTCCTGAGCGCTCTGGAGCAGGTTTTCATCAAGGATCTCTCTGTACTTTGCTCCATTCATCTTTCCCCAGATACTGACTAGTATGTCAGTCCCTGCCGCTGAAAAACAGAGGAACTCTGGAGCTCTGTCAGTGACCATCGGGTTCTTGGTCACCTCCCTGACCAAGTCCCTTCTCCCCCGATTGCTCAATTTGGTCAGGTGGCCAGCTCTAGGAAGAGTCTTGGTGGTTCCAAACTTCTTCCATTTAAGAATGATGGAGGCCACTGTGTTCCTGGGGACCTTCAATGCTGCAGAAATGTTTTGGTGCCCTTCCCCAGATCTGTGCGTCGACACAATCCTGTCTCGAAGCTCTACGGACAATTCCTTCGACCTCATGTCTTGGTTTTTGCTCTGACATGCACTGTCAATTGTGGGATCTTATATAGACAGGTGTGTGCCTTTCCAAATCATGTCCAATCAATTGAATTTACAACAGATGGACTCCAATCAAGTTGTAGAAACATCTCAAGGATGATCAATGGAAACAGGATGCACCTGAGCTCAATTTCGAGTCTTATAGCAAAGGGTCTGAATACTTATGTAAATAAGGTATTTCGGTTTTGTATTTTCAATACAAATGCAAAAATTTATAAAAACCTGTTTTCGCTTTGTCATTATGGGCTATTGTGTTTAGATTGATGAGGAGGGAAAAACAATTTACTCAATTTTAGAATAAGGCTGAAAGAAATATGATTTTGTTGCATTATTTGAGCTTAAAATGTACATTTAGGGGAATTTTATGAGGGAAAATATTTGGTTTTGGAATTTTCAAGACATTCAATATAATTCATTTCCATGTCATTTCTATGCCTGGAAATGCCCTTGTCCGGAGCAAAGGATTCCAATTTCAAACTGTCCAAAAAAGTATTTAAAATGGTAAAACTGGCAATAATGGATATTAAGTGAAAAATAATCTCACGCTGTTTCTTGCAATAGCCCTCTGTGACTTTTTCTCTCAAAACTGTGATTCCTAAAAAATTTAAATAAGGTATTTCAGTTTTTAATTAATAATACATTTACAAAAATGTATAAAAACCTGTTTTCACATTGTCATTATGGGGTATTGTGTGTAGATTGATGAGGGGAAAAAACAGTGTAATCTATTTAAGAATAAGGCTGTAATGTGGAAAACGTCAAGGGGTCTGAATACTTTCCCAATGCACTGTTCACATACAGTGGGGAAAAAAGTATTTAGTCAGCCACCAATTGTGCAAGTTCTCCCACTTAAAAAAGATGAGAGAGGCCTGTAATTTTCATCATAGGTACACGTCAACTATGACAGACAAATTGAGAAAAAAAATCCAGAAAATCACATTGTAGGATTTTTTATGAATTTATTTGCAAATTATGGTGGAAAATAAGTATTTGGTCACCTACAAACAAGCAAGCTTTCTGGCTCTCACAGACCTATAACTTCTTCTTTAAGAGGCTCCTCTGTCCTCCACTCGTTACCTGTATTAATGGCACCTGTTTGAACTTGTTATCAGTATAAAAGACACCTGCCCACAACCTCAAACAGTCACACTCCAAACTCCACTATGGCCAAGACCAAAGAGCTGTCAAAATGATCACAAGAACGGTGAGCAAAAATCCCAGAACCACACGGGGGGACCTAGTGAATGACCTGCAGAGAGCTGGGACCAAAGTAACAAAGCCTACCATCAGTAACACACTACGCCGCCAGGGACTCAAATCCTGCAGTGCCAGACGTGTCCTCCTTCTTAAGCCAGGCCCGTCTGAAGTTTGCTAGAGTGCATTTGGATGATCCAGAAGAGGATTGGGAGAATGTCATATGGTCAGATGAAACCAAAATAGAACTCTTTGGTAAAAAAAACTCAACTCGTTGTGTTTGGAGGACAAAGAATGCTGAGTTGCATCCAAAGAACACCATACCTACTGTGATACATGGAGGTGGAAACATCATGCTTTGGGGCTGTTTTTCTGCAAAGGGACCAGGACGACTGATCCGTGTAAAGGAAAGAATGAATGGGGCCATGTATCGTGAGATTTTGAGTGAAAACTTCCTTCCATCAGCAAGGGCATTGAAGATGAAACGTGGCTGGGTCTTTCAGCATGACAATGATCTCAAGCACACCGCCCGGGCAACGAAGGAGTGGCTTCGTAAGAAGCATTTCAAGGTCCTGGAGTGGCCTAGCCAGTCTCCAGATCTCAACCCCATAGAAAATCTTTGGAGGGAGTTGAAAGTCCGTGTTGCCCAGCGACAGCCCCAAAACATCACTGCTCTAGAGGAGATCTGCATGGAGGAATGGGCCAAAATACCAGCAACAGTGTGTGAAAACCTTGTGAAGACTTAAAGAAAACGTTTGACCTGTGTCATTGCCAACAAAGGGTATATGAACCTCGGCAAGACGGAGCTGCTCTTCCTCCCGGGGAAGGACTGCCCGTTCCATGATCTCGCCATCACGGTTGACAACTCCATTGTGTCCTCCTCCCAGAGTGCGAAGAGCCTTGGCGTGACCCTGGACAACACCCTGTCGTTCTCCGCTAACATCAAGGCGGTGACCCGATCCTGTAGGTTCATGCTCTACAACATTCGGAGAGTACGACCCTGCCTTACACAGGAAGTGGCACAGGTCCTAATCCAGGCACTTGTCATCTCCCGTCTGGATTACTGCAACTCGCTGTTCGCTGGGCTCCCTGCCTGTGCCATTAAACCCCTACAACTCATCCAGAATGCCGCAGCCCGTCTGTTGTTCAACCTTCCCAAGTTCTCTCACGTTACCCCGCTCCTCCGCACACTCCACTGGCTTCCAGTTGAAGCTCGCATCTGCTACAAGACCATGGTGCTTGCCTACGGAGCTGTGAGGGGAACGGCACCTCCGTACCTTCAGGCTCTGATCAGTCCCTACACCCAAACGAGGGCACTGCGTTCATCCACCTCTGGCCTGCTGGCTCCCCTACCTCTGCGGAAGCATAGTTCCCGCTCAGCCCAGTCAAAACTGTTCGCTGCTCTGGCACAATAAAACATTGTAAAGTGGTTATCCCACTAGCTATAAGGTGAATGCACCTATTTGTAAGTCGCTCTGGATAAGAGCGTCTGCTAAATGATGTAAATGTAAATGTAAATGTATAACAAAGTATTGAGAAACTTTTGTTATTGACCAAATACTTATTTTCCACCATAATTTGCAAATAAATTCATTAAAAATCCTACAATGTGATTTTCTGGATTTTTTTCCCTCATTTTGTCTGTCATAGTTGACGTGTACCTATGATGAAAATTACAGGCCTCTCTCATCTTTTTAAGTGGGAGAACTTGCACAATTGGTGGCTGACTAAATACTTTTTTCCCCCACTGTACATACAGTGCCTTCGGAGAGCAAATACAGTGTAGCGACGCTCCCCATCCAACCTCACAGAGCTTGAGAGGATCTGCAGAGAAGAATGGGAGAAACTCCCCAAATACAGGTGTGCCAAGCTTGTAGCGTCATACCCAAGAAGACTCGAGGCTGTAATTGCTGCCAAAGGTGCTTCAACAAAGTACTGAGTAAAGGTTCTGAATACTTCTGTAAATGTTATATTTCCGTTTTTTTCATTTTTATAAATTATCAAATATTTCTAAAAACCTGTTTTTGCTTTGTCATTACGGGGTATTGTGTGTAGATTGATAAGGAGGAAAAAAAAACAATTTAATCTATTTTAGAATAAGGCTTTAACATAACACAATGTGGAAAAAGTCAAGGGGTCTGAATACTTTCCGAAGGCCCTGTACAGACAGGGGATTCATATTTGAATACATAACCAGCTCAGGGCCAGTGTCTGTTATCGACTGTGTGTGTGTGTGTGTGTGTGTGTGTGTGTGTGTGTGTGTGTGTGTGTGTGTGTGTGTGTGTGTGTGTGTGTGTTGTGGTCTCGTATTGACATTCTGATTATAATTATGAAGGGAGATACACAGCCACTGTTGCGTTGCCGTGACAATAAACAGCCACTGTTGCGTTGCCGTGACAAAGTCATATAGCAAACAGCAGTGTGAGATTTAGTTCGTATTTAGTTTGTAATCCTTCCAAAAGACCATGGAGGATCAGTTGCGTGAGATTTAGTGTGTGTGTGTGTATTTTTTAAGTCGTGACACTGCAGAATGTAGGATTGTGTGTGTGTGTGTGTGTGTGTGTGTGTGTGTGCCTTGCTTTTGGAGGATTTGAGTGTTAAGTCGTGCAGACATAACGGACATGGCCATGATGTGTGTGTGTGTGTGTGTGTGTGTGTGTGTGTGTGTGTGTGTGTAGTGGTGCAGAACAAACAACACCAGCCATCTGGGGAGAGAGAGGAACATCCCGCTGAACCACATGCACCAGCAAATCATCTGGCACACACACACACACACACACACACTACATCTGCCTGACATCCGCTGGCAAGGCCCACGAGCTTTGTGAGCCCCAACACAAAAAAAAGGGTTGGTGTCCCCCCCGGAAGTTGGGCCCCATAGATAGCATATGAACACGTCATAAAGCCAAGAAAGAAATGTTTCGAGTTACAGGAAATAGATAGCATCATTTTCTATCAGCCTCATGGCAAAATGTGTAGAATTGCAGGAAATTATCTCAGAGATTGTTGAAAGTTGGGACAATCCCTTGTCCGGCAGGGAAACTTTACTTTTATAGTTGAAAAAAAAGGTGATTTTTGTTGCATTATTTGAGCTTAAAATTTACATTTAGGGGAATTTTATGAGGGAAAATATTTGGTTTTGGAATTTTCAAAATACTTTCAATATTATTAACTTCCATGTCGGATCTATGCCTGCAAATGCCCAGAGCAAAGGATTCCAACTTCAAACTGTCCAAAAAAGTGTTTAAAATGGTAAAACTGGCAATAATGGATTGAAGTGAAAAAATTATCTCATGTCGTTTCTTGCAATAGCCCTCTGTAACTTTTTCTCTCAAAACTGTGATTCCTAAAAAAATATGTCCGGAGATTTGGTCAATTCTGTCAGATTAGTCTAAAATCCTAAATGAATCAGGAATGAACAGGGTCAGCTACACAATGGACCCCTTCTTCATGTCCTCACTACATAAACGATACCTTGGACTTCCTGATAAAATCAAGGTTCACTAAGACATGTAGTGAAACAAGGCCTCTGGAAATGTCTCTACTTTTGCTAGATCTAAACAAATCATTTGGAAATCACCATGGTCACAACCAGAAACTGTCAACTCAAAATCAAATTGTATTTGTCACATACACGTGTTTAGCAGATGTTTATTGCGGGTGTAACGAAATGCTTGTGCTTCTAGCTCCGACAGTGCAGTAATATCTAACAAGTAATATCTAACAATTTCACAACATATACCCAATACACACAAATCTAGTAAGGAATGGAATTTAAGAATATATACACATATGGACGAGCAATGACAGAGCGGCATGGACTAAGATACAGTAGAATATTATAGAATAGAATGCAGTATATACAGTTGAAGTCGGAAGTTTACATACACCTTAGCCAAATACATTTAAACTCAGTTTTTCACAATTCCTGACATTTAATCCTAGTAAAAATTCCCTGTCTTAGGTCACTTAGGATCACCACTTTATTTTAAGAATGTGAAATGTCAGAATAATAGTAGAGAGAATGATTTATTTCAGCTTTTATTTCTTTCATCACATTCCCAGTGGGTCAGAAGTTTACATACACTCAATTAGTATTTGGTAGCATTGCCTTTATATTGTTTAACTTGGGTCAAACGTTTCGGGGAGCCTTCCACAAGCTTCCCACAATAAGTTGGGTGGATTTTGGCCCATTCCTCCTGACAGAGCTGGTGTAACTGAATCAGGTTTGTAGGCCTCCTTGCTCGCACATGCTTGTTCAGTTCTGCCCACACATTTTCTATAGGATTGAGGTCAGGGCTTTGTGCTGGCCACTCCAATACCTTGACTTTGTTGTCCTTAAGCCATTTTGCCACAACTTTGGAAGTATGCTTGGGGTCATTGTCCATTTGGAAGACCCATTTGCGACCAAGCTTTAACTTCCTGACTGATGTCTTGAGATGTTGCTTCATTATATCAACATAATTTTCCTTCCTCATGAAGCCATCTATTTTGTGATGTGCACCAGTCCCTCCTGCATCAAAGCACACCCACAGCATGATGCTGCCACCCCTGTTCTTCACAGTTGGGATAGTGTTCTTCGGCTTGCAAGGAAATCCCTTTTTCCTCCAAACATAACAATGGTCATTATGGCCAAACAGTTCTATTTTGGTTTCATCAGACAGAGGAAATTTCTCCAAAAAGTACGATCTTTGTCCCCATTTGCAGTTGCAAACCATAGTCTGGCTTTTTAAAGGCGGTTTTGGAGCAGTGGCTTCTTCCTTGCTGAGCGGCCTTTCAGGTTATATCAATATAGGACTTGTTTTACTGTGGATATAGATACTTTTGTACCCGTTTCCTCCAGCATCTTCACAAGGTCCTTTGTTGTTGCTCTGAGATTGATTTGCACTTTTCGCACCAAAGTACTTCATCTCTAGGAGACAGAACGCGTCTCCTTCCTGAGCGGTATGACGGCTGCGTGGTCCCATGGTGTTTATACTTGCATACTACAACTTTGATGCACCTGTACTGACCTCGCCTTCTGGCTCTGTTGCGCCTTCTTCACCACACTGTCTGCATGGGTGGAACATTTCAGTTTGTCAGTGATGTGTACGCCAAGGAACTTGAAGCTTTCCACCTTCTCCACTGCGGTCCCGTCGATGTGGATAGGGGGATGCACCCTCTGCTGTTTCCTGAAGTCCACGATCATCTCCTTTGTTTTGTTGACGTTGAGGGAGAGGTTATTTTCCTGGAACCACACTCCAAGAGCCCTCACCTCCTCCCTGTAGGTGGTCTCATCATTGTTGGTAATCAAGCCTACTACTGTTGTGTCGTCCGCAAACTTGATGGTTGAGTTGGAGGCGTGCTTGGCCACGCAGTCATGGGTGATCAGGGAGTACAGGAGGGGGCTGAGCACACATCCTTGTGGGGCCCCAGTGTTGAGGATCAGCGAAGTGGAGATGTTATTTCCTACCTCCGTCATTGCTGAAAGAGCTGATGGAATGGTTGTTTTTAAACAAATTAATCATGTTCTATATTTTAGAAATGTTTGTATTGAACTTTTATTTTTGGAGGCAAAAATATGTTTTCAATATTTGTTGTCAACTCCGTCCATGGCTAGTCAACTCTGTCACTGATTGCTAACCCCCTTAATATCGATTTGTTTTGATCAATATTTTAATCCCTGTTCAGCAACGTATGCTTTCTGTGCTAGATGTAAGGGACAATGTTTGTTTAATAAATGTTGTTTTATGTTCTAAATCTAGAAAAACATACCAAAATGCTAACGAAATTAGCCTGGAGCGTTTAATAGTGCATTTAAAAGTTTGGAGATTTGTATTTTTATATTTGAATAATCTAATGTTAGAATTAAACAATAAAGGTATTTTAAACACTTGTTGGACAATAAAATGAAATGCCTTTTATGGAGTCTGACCGAGTTATTTAGTTGCATTTTATGAAAACATATTTTTTTCTTTACATGGTGTGATCTGACACTTTGGTCCAAATATATATTTAAATATATATTTCAAATGTTGTTAATATTAAGAAAAATATTTGTGGAAGAAATGTTGAGATTTTCACCACTTTAAAGATTCCTGATCTCTAAAACAGCAAAATTGTAGCTCAGTGTCAGGGGCGTCTGTCACGGATTCAGCCGAGGCTGCTCCTCCTCCTTGCTCGGGCAGGCTTCGGCGTTCAGTCGACCCCGGAGTACTAGCTGCTACCGATCTACGTTTCAGTGTTTGTCTTGTTTGGCCTTTATTGTTTACACCTGTTTTCTATTATGTTGCATTGTATTCCCTTTAAATACCCCTGTCTCTCATAGTTTATTGTATGTGATTGTTTTTCGTGAGGTCGGCAAGCTGTTGTGTGCTAGTATTGTTCCTCCCTGTTAGGAGGTATTTTGGTTTTGTACTTTCTATACTGTGTTCAGTAAAGTACGTCTGCCAGTAGCTCGGTGTCCTGCGCTTGACTTCGTTACCGCATACAGTGAGGGGAAAAAGTATTTGATCCCCTGCTGATTTTGTACGTTTGCCCTCTGAAAAAGAAATTATCAGTCTATAATTTTAATGGTAGGTTTATTTGAACAGTGAGAGACAGAATAACAACAACAAAATCCAGAAAAACGCATGTCAAAAATGTTATAAATTGATTTGCATTTTAATTAGGGAAATAAGTATTTGACCCCCTCTCAATCAGAAAGATTTCTGGCTCCCAGGTGTCATTTATACAGGTAATGAGCTGAGATTAGGAGCACACTCTTAAAGGGAGTGCTCCTAATCTCAGCTTGTTACCTGTATAAAAGACACCTGTCCACAGAAGCAATCAATCAATCAGATTCCAAACTCTCCACCATGGCCAAGACCAAAGAGCTCTCCAAGGATGTCAGGGACAAGATTGTAGACCTAAACAAGGCTGGAATGGGCTACAAGACCATCGCCAAGCAGCTTGGTGAGAAGGTGACAACAGTTGGTGCGATTATTCGCAAATGGAAGAAACACAAAATAACTGTCAATCTCCCTCGGCCTTGGGCTCCATGCAAGATCTCACCTCGTGGAGTTGCAATGATCATGAGAACGGTGAGGAATCAGCCCAGAACTACACGGGAGGATCTTGTCAATGATCTCAAGGCAGCTGGGACCATAGTCACCAAGAAAACAATTGGTAACACACTACGCCGTGAAGGACTGAAATCCTGCAGCGCCGCAAGGTCCCCCTGCTCAAGAAAGCACATATACAGTATTCGATCATCCACCAGAGGGTAAAGCGGCGGGTGAGCGTCTATTCCACTTCAGACAGTGGAGGAGGAGCGCACAGGAGTTTGCACTGGACTTCCGGACGCTGGCTGCCAACGCGGGATGGAATGAGAGGGCCCTCATCGACCACTACAGATGTAGCCTGAGGGAGGACGTTCGTCGGGAATTGGCCTGCAGGGACACCAACTTCAGCTTCGATCAACTGGTGGACATGTCAGTTCGCTTGGATACCCTGTTGGCTACCCATGGACGTCCGGATTCAGGGCCGTCCATTCCATCCCCCAGCACTTCCGAGCCGACCCCTATGGAGCTCGGAGGTGCTGGAGCTAGGGAGACCAGGAGAGAGACCAGGAGAGAGGCCGTCCCCTGCACTAACTATGGCCGCAGAGGACACACTGCTGGTCGGTGCTGGGGAGGGTCTCCTAGGAATCGAGGCAGTAGGCCGCGCACTGATGAGTCATTCCAGGTGAGTAGGCGCCCAACTCACCCAGAGCTCCCTGTTGCGCATATGTGTATTAAAGTTGTGTTTCCCAAGGTTTCTCCTCACTCCCAGCATAAGGCGCTAGTAGATTTAGGCGCAGCTGGGAACTTTATCGATCGTCAGTTTACCTATAAATTAGGGATTCCTATTGTACCTGTTGATGTGCCCTTCCCCATCCATGCCCTAGATAGCCGCCCTTTGGGGTCAGGATTGATTAGGGAGGTCACAGCGCCTCTCAGGATGAAAACGCAGGAGGACCATGAGGAGATAATTAGTTTGTATCTGATTGATTCTCCTGCGTTTCCCGTGGTGTTGGGGCTTCCCTGGTTAACATCTCATGACCCCAACATTTCATGGCAACAGAGGGCTCTCAAGGGATGGTCTGATCAGTGTTTCGGGCGGTGTGTAGGTGTTTCCGTAGGGGCAACGACGGTGGAAAGTCCGAAACAAGTTCCAACCATGCACATTCTGTAAAAAGAAGGCGACTCAATTAACACCTAATCGACAGGGGGATTGTGCGATAGACCTCCAAGTAGGCGCTGCGCTTCCTCGTAGTCATGTGTATCCTCTGTCTCAGGAGGAGATGGCGGCTATGGAGACATATGTCACCGAATCTCTGAGACAGGGATACATACGGCCGTCCACTTCCCCTGCGTCATCGAGTTTCTTTTTTGTGAAGAAGAGGGATGGGGGTTTACGCCCGTGTATTGATCACCGTGGTTAGGAGGTATTTTGGTTTTGTACTTTCTATACTGTGTTCAGTAAAGTACGTCTGCCAGTAGCTCGGTGTCCTGCGCTTGACTTCGTTACCGCATACACGTCAGCCTGACAGCGTCAGTGAAATGCGGTAGGCGAAGTCAAAACGCAGGACACCGAGCTGATCGGAAAACGTACTTTACTGGAAGGTACTCTGAGATACAACAACCTCCACACAGGGAGGGAAACAACCCAACAACACACAGTGGAAGACAGAGGGTTAAATAGGGAAGACAATACTACAATAATGGGAAACAGGTGTAACCAATAAAGACAGAACAAGTCGAACATAGAAACATGGATCGGTGGCGGCTAGTACTCCGGTGACGACGAACGCCGAAGCCTGCCCGAGCGAGGAGGAGGGGCAGCCTCGGCTGAATCCGTGACACTCAGCCTCATGGCAAAATGTGTAAAATAGCTCAGCTATAATACTGCAAATGTTCCTCTCTGCCCAATAAAAAGCAGGGGGGCTGATCTATGCCACTGCCCCTTCCAAATGCCCTGTAAGCAGAGAGCTTTCATTAACAGAGAGCAACCATTAAAAACTCTGTCTGCGGCCCACTGCTTTTGGGTCCTGGTGAAAAAGCAGCGAACTACAAAAGGAATTTAGCACACAGACTGTTTAAAATAGCTAAGAAACAGTCTGTAGTGTGTGTGGTGTGGTGTGTGTGTGTGTGTGTGTGTGTGTGTGTGTGTGTGTGTGTGTGTGTGTGTGTGTGTGTGTGTGTGTGTGTGTGTGTGTGTGTGTGTGTGTGTGTGTGTGTGTGTGTGTGTGTGTGTGTGTGTGTGTGTGTGTGTGTGTGTGTGTGTGTGTGGTGTGGTGTGGTGTGGTGTGGTGTGGTGTGGTGTGTGTGTGTGTGTGTGTGTGTGTGTGTGTGACACATCATGTCAGATTTGTTAAAGGCAATCCACTCATCTGGCTTTCAGACATCATAGCGATGAGATGTCATGATCTGTCACCATCAAACACTGTGTGTGTGTGTGTGTGTGTGTGTGTGGTGTGTGTGCGTGTGTGTGTGTGTGTGTGAAACATTACTAAACATAACTCTCTCATCCATATCATTCCCACATGCTCTACGATTTCTCATCAGGACAGCTTGTTTCAATCATTGTGATGGAAATATACAGTGGCATTCAAAAGTTTGGACACACCTACTCAATCAAGGGTTTTTCTTTATTTTAACTATTTTCTACATTGTAGAATAATAGTGAAGGCATCAAAACTATGAAATAACAACAATGGAATCATGTAGTAACCAAAAAAGTGTTAAACAAATCTAAATATATTTTATATTTGAGATTCTTCAAAGTAGCCACCCTTTGCCTTGATGACAGCTTTGCACACTCTTGGCATTCTCTCAACCAGCTTCATGAGGAATGATTCTCCAACAGTCTTGAAGGAGTTCCCACATATGCTGAGCACTTGTTGGCTTCTTTTCCTTCACTCTGCCGTCCAACTCATCCCAAACCATCTCAATTGGGTTGAGGTCAGGGGATTGTGGAGGCCAGGTCATCTGATGCAGCACTCCATCACTCTCCTTCTTGGTCAAATAGCCCTTACACAGCCTGGAGGTGTGTTGGGTCATTGTCCTGTTGAAAAACAAATGATAGTCCCACTAAGTGCAAACCAGATGGGATGGCGGATCGCTGCAGAATGCTGTGGTAGCCATGCTGGTTAAGTGTGACTTGAATTCTAAATAAATCACAGACAGTGTCACCAGCAAAGCACCCCCACACCATAACACCTCCTCCTCCATGCTTCACAGTGGGAACTACACATGCGGAGATCATCCATTCACCTACACTGCGTCTCACAAAGACACAGCGGTTGGAACCAAAATTCTCCAATTTGGACTCCAGACCAAAGGACAGATTTCCACCGGTCTAATGTCCATTGCTTGTGTTTCTTGGCCCAAGCAAGTCTCTTCTTATTATTGGTGTCCTTTAGTAGTGGTTTCTTTGCAGCAATTCGACCATGAAGGCCTGATTCACGCAGTCTCCTCTGAACAGTTGGTGTTGAGATGTGTCTGTTACTTGAACTCTGTGAAGCACTTATTTGGGCTGCAGTTTCTGAGGCTGGTAACTCTAATGAACTTATCCTCTGCAGCAGAGGTAACTCTGAGTCTTCCTCTCCTGTGGCGGTCCTCATGAGAGCCAGTTTCATGATAGCGCTTGATGGTTTTTGTGACTGTACTTTAAGAAACTTTCAAAGTTCTTGAAATTTTCTGGATTGACTAACCTTCATGTCTTAAAGTAATGATGGACTGTTGTTTCTCTTTGATTATTTGAGCTGTTCTTGCCATAATATGGACTTGGTATTTTACCAAATAGGACTATCTTCTGTATACCCCCCTACCTTGTCACAACACAACTGATTGGCTCAAACGCATTAAGATGGAAATAAATTCCACAAATTAACTTTTAAGAAGGCACACCTGTTAATTGAAATGCATTCCAGGTGACTACCTCATGAAGCTGGTTGAGAAAATGCCAATAGTGTGCAAAGCTGTCATCAAGGCAAAGGGTGGCTACTTTTGGAGAATCTCAAATATATAAAATATATTTGGATTTCTTTAACACTTTTTTGGTTACTACATGATTCCATATGTGTTATTTCATTGTTTTGATGTCTTCACTATTATTCTACAATGTAGAAAATAGTAAAAGAAGAAAAACCCTTGAATGAGTAGGTGTGTCCAAACTTTTGACTGGTACTGTATATTAAATGGAACTATGCTACATGAATGGAACTATGCTACATAATAATATGCCATTTAGCAGACGCTTTTATCCAAAGCGACTTACAGTCACGCGTGCATACATTTTTGTGTATGGGTGGTCCCGGGGATCGAACCCACTACCTTGGTGTTACAAGCGCCGTGCTCTACCAGCTGAGCTACAGAGGACCGCCCATACACATGAATGGAACTATGCTACATGAATGGAACTAAGCTACATTAATGGAACTATGCTACATGAATGGAAGTATGCTACATGTATTTTTATTTTTTTATTTCACCTTTATTTAACCAGGTAAGCCAGTTGAGAACAAGTTCTCATTTACAACTGCAACCTGGCCAAGATAAAGCAAAGCAGTGCGATAAAAACAACAACACAGAGTTACATATGGGGTAACACAAAACATAAAGTCAAAAATACAACAGAAAATATATATACAGTGTGTTCAAATGTAGCAAGTTATGGAGGTAAGGCAATAAATAGGCCATAGTGCAAAATAATTACAATTAGTATTAACACTGGAATGATAGATGTGCAACAGATGATGTGCAAATAGAGATACTGGGGTGCAAATTAGCAAAATAAATAACAATATGGGGATGAGGTAGTTGGGCGGGCTAATTTCAGATGGGCTGTGTACAGGTGCAGTGATCGGTAAGGTGCTCTGACAACTGATGCTTAAAGTTAGTGAGGGAGATAAGAGTCTCCAGCTTCAGAGATTTTTGCAATTCGTTCCAGTCATTGGCAGCAGAGAACTGGAAGGAATGGCGGCCAAAGGAGGTGTTGGCTTTGGGGATGACCAGTGAGATATACCTGCTGGAGCGCAGACTACGCGCAGACTACGGGTGGGTGTTGCTATGGTGACCAATGAGCTAAGATAAGGCGGGGATTCCATACATGAATGGAACTATGCTACATGAATGGAACTATGCTACATAAATGGAACTATGCTACATTAATGTATAATATATACAGTGGGGGAAAAAAGTATTTAGTCAGCCACCAATTGTGCAAGTTCTCCCACTTAAAAAGATGAGAGAGGCCTGTAATTTTCATCATAGGTACACGTCAACTATGACAGACAAAATGAGAAAAAAAAATCCAGAAAATCACATTGTAGGATTTTTAATGAATGTATTTGCAAATTATGGTGGAAAATAAGTATTTGGTCAATAACAAAAGTTTTGTCAATACTTTGCTATATACCCTTTGTTGGCAATGACACAGGTCAAACGTTTTCTGTAAGTCTTCACAAGGTTTTCACACACTGTTGCTGGTATTTTGGCCCATTCCTCCATGCAGATCTCCTCTAGAGCAGTGATGTTTTGGGGCTGTCGCTGGGCAACATGGACTTTCAACTCCCCTCCAAAGATTTTCTATGGGGTTGAGATCTGGAGACTGACTAGGCCACTCCAGGACCTTGAAATGCTTCTTACGAAGCCACTCCATCGTTGCCCGGGCGTTGTGTTTGGGATCATTGTCATGCTGAAAGACCCAGCGACGTTTCATCTTCAATGCCCTTGCTGATGGAAGGAGGTTTTCACTCAAAATCTCACGATACATGGCCCCATTCATTCTTTCCTTTACACGGATCACTCGTCCTGGTCCCTTTGCAGAAAAACAGCCCCAAAGCATGATGTTTCCACCCCCATGCTTCACAGTAGGTATGGTGTTCTTTGGATGCAACTCAGCATTCTTTGTCCTCCAAACACGACGAGTTGAGTTTTTACCAAAAAGTTATATTTTGGTTTCATCTGACCATATGACATTCTCCCAATCCTCTTCTGGATCATCCAAATGCACTCTAGCAAACTTCAGACGGGCCTGGACATGTACTGGCTGAAGCAGGGGGACACGTCTTGCACTGCAGGATTTGAGTCCCTGGCGGCGTAGTGTGTTACTGATGGTAGGCTTTGTTACTTTGGTCCCAGCTCTCTGCAGGTCATTCACTAGGTCCCCCGTGTGGTTCTGGGATTTTTGCTCACCGTTCTTGTGATCATTTTGACCCCACAGGGTGAGATCTTGCGTGGAGCCCCAGATCGAGGGAGATTATCAGTGGTCTTGTATGTCTTCCATTTCCTAATAATTGCTCCCACAGTTGATTTCTTCAAACCAAGCTGCTTACCTATTGCAGATTCAGTCTTCCCCAGCCTGGTGCAGGTCTACAATTTTGTTTCTGGTGTCCTTTGACAGCTCTTTGGTCTTGGCCATAGTGGAGTTTGGAGTGTGACTGTTTGAGGTTGTGGACAGGTGTCTTTTATACTGATAACAAGTTCAAACAGGTGCCATTAATACAGGTAACGAGTGGAGCACAGAGGAGCCTCTTAAAGAAGAAGTTACAGGTCTGTGAGAGCCAGAAATCTTGCTTGTTTGTAGGTGACCAAATACTTATTTTCCACCATAATTTGCAAATAAATTCATTAAAAATCCTACAATGTGATTTTCTGGAATTTTTTTTCTCAATTTGTCTGTCATAGTTGACGTGTACCTATGATGAAAATTACAGGCCTCTCTCATCTTTTTAAGTGGGAGAACATGCACAATTGGTGGCTGACTAAATACTTTTTTTCCCCACTGTATGTAGAGATATAATTCCTTATAGTTTTTTACCCCTATATCATATTGTATACAGTACATACATCATTTGCAGTACTCACGTCAGAGCAACATCAACACACACACACACAAACACAAACACACACACACACACGCACACATGCACGCACACACACACACACACACACACACACACACACATAAACTCACCCTATCAGAACTAGCAGTGGCATTGTGTGTATGTGTTTTACGTCGATGATGGATCACAGCACTGTGAACTTATGTACAGGAAATGCATCATGTCTGCTAACTAAATCACACACACACACACAAACACAATCGTTCAACCTTATGAATCATGTCTGCTAAAGCAGAAACAACCTGATTGCATTCCACAGAGTGTTTCAAAGTGAGTCTAGAAAAGGTAGCCTATAAGATGTGTGTGTGTGTGTGTGTGTGTGTGTGTGTGTGTGTGTGTGTGTTTGTGTGTGTGTGTGTGTGTGTTCCGAGCTTGCTACCTTTTGCCTTGCCACACATATATCAAAGTGCATTCCAATGTTGGCATTTCTTGCTTACTACAGATGTTGGATCTTATTATTTGAGCCAGTTTGCTACAGCAGGAAAATAATCCTGAGCAACAGGAAATGGGAATTATTATGTGGATTATAACGAATGGGCATTTTAGAGCTGATCGTGACGTTCCAAGCCTGTAGAACATTGCCATGGTAGCCAAAATAATGGCCCCTAAGCATGATGGGATGTTAATTGCTTAATTAACTGAAGAAGCAGCTACTTTCGATATACTTTGAATCCCTCATTGAATCAAGCGTTTCCATTATTTTGGCAGTCACCTGTAGATCCAGGCAGTAGTTAGTCTGAACATGAACATGTGAACTCATGAACCCACGACTGTGGGTGTGTGTGTGTTTGTGAGTGTGTGTGTGTGTAAATACCAAATACCATTTAAATGTTACCAATCGCCAAATTCACTAAAATGTTTTTCTCATGTTATTTCCTTTCTGTCCCTGATATACAGACAGCTGATGACTCTTTCAGTGTCGAACTAAATATGCAACTGTGTTGACAGTCATTGATCTACAAGGCATTTTTTGCACGCCGAACAACCCCAGGGAATATCAGTAGCCTAGTCAAAACGGATGTGCACTGCTTCGCAAGCTGACCAACGAGAGGTAGGCTGAGCGTTACCTTCAGCATTCAAATGTTTGTAAAAAAAAAAATGGTTTGCGCAATATTAGGCTTTTTATTTAGTTGAGTGAAAACCAATTTGTTAGGTTTGTGTTATCAAATGCGCTGTTGAAAATTGTATTTTACCGGAACAAAGTAGCCTAAGCAACCAAGATATAGCCAGACTCTACCGCTGATCGGCTACATTTGATTTAGATTGTTTAGGTTAACCATCAGCAACAGTTTGGGTAGTTTTGCTTTAAACAGTCAGTGTATATGGTCATTTGTAGATATAAACTTAAAGTTAAAGTTGATTATTTCATAACGAGGGCAGCAAGTAAGCAAGAAAGCATCTGACTGTTCGTCTACAGTTGTTGCATGTGACGAATACAATTGCTTTTTCAGCCCGAATTGCAGTTAGTTAACTCTGTAAAAACTTTCCAAACGTTCTAAACCATTAGATTTTGAGACAGGGGGGGGGGGGGGTGAAATCCAAAGTTGTGCTATATACTTTATTAATTGGGTATGTCATAGCTACTTTTTAAATATAAATATTGATACATTAATAGCTCAAATATTTTTCAATGTGCTAAAATGACTAATTAATTAGCTGATGATGGTGATTTCAGATCAAAAGTGGGGGGACAAAAAGCAAACATTGCCCCATTTATCTGATAGATGTCCAGTTTCCCTTATAGTTCAGCTCAGGTGCCAACACATATACATGTACATCATTTACACACATCCATTATTCCTTCGATTCTGACTAGTCTCCCAGTCCCTGCAGATGAAAAACATCCCCACAGCATGATGCTGCCACCACCATGCTTCACTGTGGGGATGGTGTTCTCGGGGGTGATGAGAGGTGTTGGGTTTGCGCCAAACATTTTCCTTGATGGCCAAAAAGCTCAATTTTAGTCTCATCTGACCAGAGTCTCCCACATGCCTTTTGGCGAACACCGAACGTCTTTGTTTATTTTTATTTTAAGCAATGGCTTTTTTCTGGGCACTCTTCCGTAAAGCCCAGCTCTGTGGAGTGTACGGCTTAAAGTGGTCCTATGGACAGATACTCCAATCTCCGCTGTGGAGCTTTGCAGCTCCTTCAGGGTTATCTTTGGTCTCTTTGTTGCCTCTCTGATTAATGCCCTCCTTGCCTGGTCCGTGAGTTTTGGTGGGCGGCCCTCTCTTGGCAGGTTTGTTGTGGTGCCATATTCTTTCCATTTTTTAATAATGGATTTAATGGTGCCCCGTGGGATGTTCAACGTTTCTGATATTTTTTTATAACCCAACCCTGATCTGTGCTTCTCCACAACTTTGTCCCTGACCTGTTTGGAGAGCTCCTTGGTCTTCATGGTGCTGCTTGCTTGGTGGTGCCCCTTGCTTAGTTGTGTTGCAGACTCTGGGGCCTTTCAGAACAGGTGTACAGAGTGTGCTCCTAATCGCAGCTCGTTACCAGTATAAAAGACACCTGGGAGCCAGAAATCTTTCTGATTGAGAGGGGGTCAAATGCTTATTTCCCTCATTAAAATGCAAATCAATTTATAAAAATTTTTACATGATTTTTCTGGTTTTTGTTGTTGTTATTCTGTCTCTCACTGTTCAAATAAACCTACCATTAAAATTATAGACTGATAATTTCTTTGTCAGTGGGCAAACATACAAAATCAGCAGGGGATCAAATACTTTTTTCCCACTGAGATCATGTGACACTTTATTTCACTAATTATGTTACTTCTGAAGGTAATTGGTTGCACCAGATCTTATTTAGGGGCTTGGACTATTTTGGACTATTTCTGTGGAGTGTACGGCTTAAAGTGGTCCTATGGACAGATACTCCCATCTCCGCTGTGGAGCTTTGCAGCTCCTTCAGGGTTATCTTTGGTCTCTTTGTTGCCTCTCTGATTATAGTTTCGTATAGTTTGGACTATTTCGTATATTTACATTTACATTTACATTTTAGTCATTTAGCAGACGCTCTTATCCAGAGCGACTTACAGGAGCAATTAGGGTTAAGTGCCTTGCTCAAGGGCACATTTACGTCATTTAGCAGACGCTCTTATCCAGAGCGACTCACCAATTGAGTGCGTTCACCCTATAGCCAGGTGGGATAACCACTTTACAATTTTTTGGGGGGGTAGAAGGATTACTTTATCCTATCCCAGGTATTCCTTAAAGAGGTGGGGTTTCAAATGCCTCCGGAAGGTGGTGAGTGACTCCGCTGTCCTGGCGTCGTGAGGGAGCTTGTTCCACCATTGGGGTGCCAGAGCAGCGAACAGTTTTGACTGGGCTGAGCGGGAACTATGCTTCCGCAGAGGAAGGAGCCAGCAGGCCAGAGGTGGATGAACGCAATGCCCTCGTTTGGGTGTAGGGACTGATCAGAGCCCGAAGGTACAGAGGTGCCGTTCCCCTCACTGCTCCATAGGCAAGCACCATGGTCTTGTAGCGGATGCGAGCTTCAACTGGAAGCCAGTGGAGTGTGCGGAGGAGGGGGTGACGTGAGAGAACTTGGGAAGGTTGAACACCAGACGGGCTGCGGCATTCTGGATGAGTTGTAGGGGTTTAATGGCACAGGCAGGAGGCCAGCCAACAGCGAGTTGCAGTAGTCCAGACGGGGAGATGACAAGTGCCTGGATTAGGACCTGTGCCGCTTCCTGTGTAAGGCAGGGTCGACTCTCCGAATGTTGTAGAGCATGAACCTGCAGGAGCGGGTCACCGCCTTGATGTTGGCGGAGAAGCGACAGGGTGTTGTCCAGGGGTCACGCCTAGGCTCTTCGCACTCTGGGAGGAGGACACAGCGGAGTTGTCAAACCGTGATGGCGAGATCATGGAGCGGGCAGTCCCTTCCCGGGAGGAAGAGCAGCTCCGTCTTGCCAGGGTTCAGCTTGAGGGTGGTGATCCGTCATCCATACTGATATGTCTGCCAGACATGCAGAGATGCGATTCGCCACCTGGTTATCAGAAGGGGGAAAGGAGAAGATTAGTTGTGTATCGTCAGCGTAGCAATGATAGGAGAGGCCGTGTGAGGATATGACAGAGCCAAGTGACTTGGTGTATAGGGAGAAAAGGAGAGGGCCTAGAACTGAGCCCTGGGGGACACCAGTGGTGGAGCACGTGGTGCGGAGACAGCTTCTCGCCACGCCACTTGGTAGGAGCGACCGGTCAGGTAGGACGCTAATCCAGGAGTGAGCCGCGCCGGAGATGCCCAGCTCGGAGAGGGTGGAGAGGAGGATCTGATGGTTCACAGTATCAAAGGCAGCAGACAGGTCTAGAAGGACAAGAGCAGAGGAGAGAGAGTTAGCTTTAGCAGTGCGGAGAGCCTCCGTGACACAGAGAAGAGCAGTCTCAGCAGTCTGAGCAGTCTCAGTATATGTATATGTATATGTCCATGTATATGTCCATTACATGAAATCCAAATAAAAATCCATTGAAATTACAGGTTGTAATGCAACAAAATAGGAAAAACGCCAAGGCGGATGAATACTTTTGCAAGGCACTGTAGCTCAAGCTGGCTAACGTTAGCCACACCTTATGCGCTTCATGGACTTTGTGGCTGTGTTATCTAGTGGGAACCCGTTAGCAGGGCAGGCTCTGGTGCTTTCTTGCCGTGGGTTCAAAATAGAAAGAGAAAATCCTACCTGCTCTAATTGTGTAGAACCTCGTCTGTTCTCCTTTTTGTTTTGTCAACTTCTGGAAAATGGGTCGTGGATGGGTATTCCAGCATGACAATGACCCAATGTTCTCTGTGACGTAGGCTACAGGAGTTTTGTAACTTTTTCTACCTTTGCTTAATGCTAGCACGCTAGCTGACTGACATCTAGAATTTACAATGACTGCGGCGGAATACTGATCGGTTTTATGTAATAACTTGAAAAATAGAAAAGTGAGGTGTAACTTTGCGTTGGGACTTTTGATGTGTATACTAATGACCTCCCGAGTGGCGCAGTGGTCTAAGGCATTGCATCGCAGTGCTAGCTGTGCCACTAGAGATCCTGGTTTGAATCCAGGTTCTGTTGTAGCCGACGTCTGCTAAATGACTAAAATGTAATGCAAATCCATATGTTACACGTGGTTACCTTTATGCTACCTACCCTTTAAAGTTTAAACTAATTTGTGAGTCACATTTATTGGTAGCTAACCGAAGCTGAAGAAAAACATATATTTTAGGGGAAAAGTTTGGCGATAACATGACATCCTTCCAGCAGCTAGCTCCAGCTAGCTCCAATAAAATGCTGTGTGTCATTTTAGGTCCTAGCTAGCTATCAAGTCATCGCTATCAAGTCATCCGATATCAAGTCATCCGATATCAAGTCATCCACTATCAAGTCATCGCTATCAAGTCATCCGCTATCAAGTCATCCGATATCAAGTCATCCACTATCAAGTCATCCGCTATCAAGTCATCCGATATCAAGTCATCCACTATCAAGTCATCCGCTATCAAGTCATCCGATATCAAGTCATCGCTGTCAAGTCATCACTGTCAAGTCATCCGCTATCAAGGCATCCGATATCAAGTCATCACTGTCAAGTCATCGCTGTCAAGTCATCCACTATCAAGTCATCCGCTATCAAGTCATCCACTATCAAGTCATCACTGTCAAGTCATCACTTTAAAGCCATTGTCAAGTCATCACTGTCAAGTCATCGTTGTCAAGTCATCACTGTCAAGTCATCAACTATCAAGTCATTACTTTCAAGGTATCGCTGTCAAGTCATCACTGTCAAGTCATCGCTGTCAAATCATCACTATCAAGTCATCGCTGTCAAGTCATCCACTCTCAAGTCATCACTGTCAAGTCATCACTGCCAAGTCATCACTGTCAAGTCACCGCTGCCAAGTCATCGCTGTCATGTCATCATTGTCAAGTCATCGCTGTCAAGTCATCGCTGTCAAGCCATCAACTATCAAGTCATCCACTGTCAAGTCATCACTGTCAAGTTATCACTGTCAAGTCATCCACTATCAAGTCAGCACTATCTAGTTATCACTATCAAGTCATCGCTTTCAAGTCATCATTGTCAATTCATCCACTATCAAGTCATCCACTATCAAGTCATCACTGTCAAGTCATAACTATCAAGTCATCCACTATCAAGTCATCCACTATCAAGTCATCACTACTGGAGGCAGCAAGCAATGTACTAGCTGTGAATACAACCTGATAGTAATATTGATTAGACTGCCTAGCGATTTATTGATTAGACTACCTAGCGATTTATTGGTGAATTTTCTTAATCCATTGAATTCTGCCAACATGTCTTACTGTACTTAATGGAATTATGAGTAAAATAGAACCTATTTTTAAAACCTCTTACAGAGTTGGTTTTCAAGCATAAACTGTGAATTTTATAAGCATAAATATGATATTTTAGACTGATATTATGATTATCTTTTAGTTTCATTTCTGCAAAGTCGTACATGTGTATGTGTTTGGCGTCGGTATTCGTGTGTGTGTTATGTGTGTGTGTGTGTGTGTGCATATGTAGTGTATGTGAATGTGTATGGGTTTTTGTGTGAAAGTGTCAGTGTAGTGTGTGTGTGTGCGTGTCTGTTTATATATAATGTATATATAGTCTTGTGTGCATAGAGTCAGTGCAGATAGTCCCGGTAACCATTAATTAACAATTTAGCAGTTTTATGGTTATTTAGCAGTCTTATGACTGTTTAGCAGTCTTACGGCTATTTAGCAGTCTTCTGGTTATTTAGCAGTCTTATGGCTATTTAGCAGTCTTATGACTGTTTAGCAGTCTTACGGCTATTTAGCAGTCTTATGGCTATTTAGCAGTCTTATGGTTATTTAGCAGTCTTATGGCTATTTAGCAGTCTTATGGTTATTTAGCAGTCTTACGGCTATTTAGCAGTCTTATGGTTATTTAGCAGTCTTATGGTTATTTAGCAGTCTTATGGCTATTTAGCAGTCTTATGGTTATTTAGCAGTCTTACGGCTATTTAGCAGTCTTATGGTTATTTAGCAGTCTTACGGCTATTTAGCAGTCTTATGGTTATTTAGCAGTCTTATGGCTATTTAGCAGTCTTATGGTTATTTAGCAGTCTTACGGCTATTTAGCAGTCTTATGGTTATTTAGCAGTCTTACGGCTATTTAGCAGTCTTATGGTTATTTAGCAGTCTTATGGCTATTTAGCAGTCTTATGGCTATTTAGCTGTCTTATGGCTTGGGGGTAGAAGCTGTCTCGGAGCCTGTTGGTCCGAGAGCCGGATGGTAGCAGAGTGAAAAGCACAGTCTATGGTTTGGGTGTCTGGAGTCTTTGGCAATTTCTCGGGCCTTCCTCTGACACCGCCTGGTATAGAGGTCCTGGATGGCAGGGAGCTCGTTCCCAGTGATGTACTGGGCCGTCTGCACCGCCCTCTGTAGCGCCCTCTCATTTAAAGGCGATGTTACCGCGGTCACGGAGGTCACATTCAAAGTAATGTCGGCTCAATGTCGGCTCAATGGGAAATAACCTTTAAATGTCATACCGCGCTACAACGCAGATCTTCCGCCGTTCGGATTTAATCATGGCCCTATTCTGGATTAATTCCAACAATACTGAAGATATACACTCAGTGGCCAGTTTATTAGGTAGCGGGTCGGACCCCCATTTAGTAGCGGGTCGGACCCCCATTTGCCTCCAGAACAGCCTGAATTCTTCGGGGCATGGATTCTACAAGGTGTGGCGTTGTAGAATCGTTGCGCAATTGTTATCAAGGGGTTTAACTAGTGCCAGGAAAACATTCCCCACACCATTACCCCACCGCCACCAGCCTGTACCGCTGACACCAGGCATGATGGGGCCATGGACTCATGCTGCTTACGCCAAATCCTGACTCTGCAATCAGCATGACGCAACAGGAACCGGGATTCGCCGGACAAGGCAATGTTTTTTCCACTCCTCAATTGTCCAGTGTTGGTGATCGCGTGCCCACTGGAGAGGAACCCGGTGTGGTCGTCTGCTGCAATAGCCCTTCCGTGACAAGGACTGACGAGTTGTGCGTTCCGAGATGCCGTTCTGCACACCACTGTTGTACTGCGTAGTTATTTGCCTGTTTGTGGCTCCGCCTGTTAGTTTGCACTGTTCTTGCCATTCTCCTTCAACCTCTCATCAACGAGCTGTTTTCGCCCACAGGACTGCTGCTGACTGGATGTTTTTTGTTTGTCGCACCATTCTCTGTAAAACCTTAGATACTGTTGTGCTCAGCTAGCCTTTCAGGACGTCACTACAGCAGAGACTAAACCTGCTCAGCTAGCCTTTCAGGACGTCACTACAGCAGAGACTAAACCTGCTCAGCTAGCCTTTCAGGACGTCACTACAGCAGAGACTAAACCTGCTCAGCTAGCCTTTCAGGACGTTACTACAGCAGAGACTAAACCTGCTCAGCTAGCCTTTCAGGACGTTACTACAGCAGAGACTAAACCTGCTCAGCTAGCCTTTCAGGACGTTACTACAGCAGAGACTAAACCTGCTCAGCTAGCCTTTCAGGACGTTACTACAGCAGAGACTAAACCTGCTCAGCTAGCCTTTCAGGATGTTACTACAGCAGAGACTAAACCTGCTCAGCTAGCCTTTCAGGACGTTACTACAGCAGAGACTAAACCTGCTCAGCTAGCCTTTCAGGACGTTACTACAGCAGAGACTAAACCTGCTCAGCTAGCCTTTCAGGACGTTACTACAGCAGAGACCAAACCTGCTCCAGCTAGCCTTTCAGGGACGTTACTACAGCAGAGACTAAACCTGCTCAGCTAGCCTTTCAGGGCGTTACTACAGCAGAGACTAAACCTGCTCAGCTAGCCTTTCAGGACGTTACTACAGCAGAGACTAAACCTGCTCAGCTAGCCTTTCAGGACGTCACTACAGCAGAGACTAAACCTGCTCAGCTAGCCTTTCAGGACGTTACTACAGCAGAGACTAAACCTGCTCAGCTAGCCTTTCAGGACGTCACTACAGCAGAGACTAAACCTGCTCAGCTAGCCTTTCAGGACGTTACTACAGCAGAGACCAAACCTGCTCAGCTAGCCTTTCAGGACGTCACTACAGCAGAGACTAAACCTGCTCAGCTAGCCTTTCAGGGCGTTACTACAGCAGAGACTAAACCTGCTCAGCTAGCCTTTCAGGACGTTACTACAGCAGATAGACATGCGTGCATCACATATTCCTAGCGGTAAATAAATTATTCACAGTCAATAATAAATATGGTTTAAAAACTCCTGGTATGTGGCAAGCAACGTAAGCCAACACATCTAGACCAACACGTTATAGTAGTTGAGAAACCGTGTGTGTGTCTGTGTCTGTCTGTCTGCCTGCCTGCCTGCCTGTCTGTCTGTCTGTCTGTCTGTCTGTCTGTCTGTCTGTCTGTCTGTCTGTCTGTCTGTCTGTCTGTCTCTCTGTCTGTCTCTCTCTCTGTCTGTCTGTCTGCCTGCCTGCCTGTCTGTCTGTCTGTCTGTCTGCCTGTCTGTTTGCCTGTCTGCCTGTCTGCGTCTGGCTTGAAGATTAAGAAGAGGACTTTTCATGGAAGTAATTATAATGCTAGATCACACTCATAACACAATGAACTTCACAGCCCGTGTGTGTGTGAATAAAGTGTTCAGTAATTGCTCTCGCTGCCTCTCATAAGTAGCTAATGATGGTGTGCTGCAGTCTTCTGAATCCTCTGTATGTGGAGGAGATAATACAACTACTTTATCAAAAGACGATTTAGAGTGAGTTATACATCAACGTGTGTGTGTGTGTGTGTGTGTGTGTGTGTGTCTGTGAGTGTGTGTGTGTCTGTGTGTGTGTGTCTGTGAGTGTGTGTGTGTGTGTCTGTGAGTGTGTGTGTGTGTCTGTGAGTTTGTGTGTGCGTGTGTCTGTGAGTGTGTGTGTGTGTGTGTCTGTGAGTGCGTGTGTGTGTGTGTGTCTGTGTGTGTGTGTGTGTGTGTGTGTGTGTGTCTGTGAGTGTGTCTGTGAGTGTGTGTGTGTGTGTCTGTGAGTGTGTGTGTGTGTGTGTCTGTGAGTGTGTGTGTGTGTGTGTGTGTCTGTGAGTGTGTGTGTGCGTGTGTCTGTGAGTGTGTGTGTGTGTGTGTCTGTGAGTGTGTGTGTGTGTGTGTGTCTGTGTGTGTGTGTGTGTGTGTGTGTGTGTGTGTGTGTGTGTCTGTGAGTGTGTGTGTGTGTGTGTGTGTGTGTCTGTGAGTGTGTGTGCGCGCACGTTATACATCAGTTAGCCTTTTATAAGCTCTGTGACTTTAAATCCTCAGTTAAATGAATATGTTAATAATAAGCCATCAATGAAATATTCACCATGACAATACATTAAAGGGGAAGTTCAATATTTCACAATTGATTAACTCTTTATGTTAAGTTAAAAGGGGAAAATGCAATTGATACATCCATCAGTGGCAGGGTGAACGCTTTCTTCTTGTTTGAAATGACCCTTTAAAAAATAATGGCTACGATAACAGGCATGAAATATTGACCATGAAGATACAATTACATTTTAGTCATTTAGCAGACAGTCTTATCCAGAGCGTTCACAGTCAGTTCATTCGTCTTCAGATAACTAGGTGAGACTACCACACAGCACAGTTAGTTAAAAAAAGATCCCCCCGTAGATATAACATGGGTTAATACATTTAGATCCCCCCGTAGATATCACATGGGTTGATACATTTAGATCCCCCCGTAGATATCACATGAGTTAATACATTAAGATCCCCCCGTAGATATAACATGGGTTAATACATTTAGATCCCCCCGTAGATATAACATGGGTTAATACATTTAGATCCCCCCGTAGATATAACATGGGTTAATACATTTAGATCCCCCCGTAGATATAACATGGGTTAATACATTTAGATCCCCCCGTAGATATCACATGAGTTAATACATTAAGATCCCCCCGTAGATATAACATGGGTTAATACATTTAGATCCCCCCGTAGATATCACATGAGTTAATACATTAAGATCCCCCCGTAGATATAACATGGGTTAATACATTTAGATCCCCCCGTAGATATCACATGAGTTAATACATTAAGATCCCCCCATAGATATAACATGGGTTAATACATTTAGATCCCCCCGTAGATATCACATGAGTTAATACATTAAGATCCCCCCCATAGATATAACATGGGTTAATACATTTAGATCCCCCCCGTAGATATCACATGAGTTAATACATTTAGATCCCCATCTCCACTAACCGAAGTTAATTGTATTACATTTTTTCCTATTAAAAATGTTTAATTAACAGCCGTACAGAAAGAATCATGTGAAGGCCAAATTACAGAGGAGGAAATTCATGATGCAATTAAAGCCTTTAAGTCTGGGAAAACTCCAGGGCTGGATGGCATACCATTTGAGGTATACCAAACCTTTTTTGATGTACTCAGAAGACCGATATTAACCACTCCTATAGAAATTGGAGATTATCAGATACTCAAGAAGAAGGTCTGATTTCATTATTACTGAAACAGGACCCAAGTGGGAAATATAAAGATCCAGTCCATAAAAAAATTGGAGGCCTTTTACACTTCAATATTGTGATGCAAAAATTCTAGCAAAATGTATGGCGCATATAATTAAAAAGGTATTGTCGGATATTATTCATCCTAATCAGACAGGTTTTTTTACATGGAAGATACATTGGAGATAATATAAGGCAAGTACTGGAAACAATCGAATACTATGAAAAATCTGGGAAACCAGGCCTGCTATTCATAGCTGACTTTGAAAAGGCATTTGATAAAGTACGACTGGAATTTACATATAAATGCCTGGAATATTTCAATTTTGGAGAATCTCTTATAAAATGGGTTAAAATCATGTATAGTAACCCTATATGTAAAATAGTCAATAATATCTATTTCTCAGAAAGTTTTAAACTGTCAAGAGGAGTAAAACAAGGTTGTCCACTATCGGCATGTCTATTTATTATGGCCATCGAGATGTTAGCTATTAAAATCAGATCCAACAATAATATCAAGGGGTTAGAAATCCAGGGCTTAAAAACAAAGGCGTACACTGATGATTCATATTTTCTTTTAAATGCACAACTTGAATCCTTCCACAGCCTCATAGAGGATTTAGATAATTTTTCTAACCTCTCTGGATTACAACCAAATTATGATAAATGTACTATATTACGTATTGGATCACTAAAAAATACAACTTTTACATTACTGTGTAGTTTACCAATAAAATGGTCAGACGGTGAAGTGGACATACTCGGTATTCATATCCCGAAAGAAAGAAATGATCTCACTATAATACATTTTTAAAGAAAGATAGCAAAAATAGATAAGATCTTGCTACCATGGAATGAAAAATACCTGTCTATTTGTGGAAAAATCCCCCTGATTAACTTTTTAGTATTATCCCAGTGTACCTATTTGCTTATGGTCTTGCCTACACCTAGCAACTTGTTTTTCTAATTATATGAGCAAAACATTTTCCATTTTATTTGGAAAGGCAAGCCAGACAAAATTAAAGGGGCCTATTTATATCATGAATATGAATTCGGAGGGCATAAATTATTAAATATGAAAGCATTAGACCTCTCACTAAAGGCTTCAGTCATAAAAAAGTTATACTTAAATTTGAACTGGTTCTCTAGCAAATTAGTAAGAATGTCTCACCCCATGTTCTAGAAAGACCTTTTTCCCTTTATTCAGATTACAACCTCTCACTTTCGTTTTTTTGAAAATTAAATAATCTCCAAAATATCGCTATTTTTAAAACAAGCCATAGATACAGTGAGGGAAAAAGTATTTGATCCCCTGCTGATTTTGTACGTTTGCCCACTGATAAAAAAAATTATCAGTCTATAATTTTAATGGTAGGTTTATTTGAACAGTGAGAGACAGAATAACAACAAAAAAATCCAGAAAAACTCATGTCAAAAATGTTATAAATTGATTTGCATTTTAATGAGGCAAATAAGTATTTGACCCCCTCTCAATCAGAAAGATTTCTGGCTCCCAGGTGTCTTTTATACAGGTAACGAGCTGAGATTAGGAGCACATTCTTAAAGGGAGTGCCCCTAATCTCAGCTTGTTACCTGTATAAAAGACACCTGTCCACAGAAGCAATCAATCAATCAGATTCCAAACGCTCCACCATGGCCAAGACCAAAGAGCTCTCCAAGGATGTCAGGGACAAGATTGTAGACCTACACAAGGCTGGAATGGGCTACAAGACCATCATCAAGCAGCTTGGTGAGAAGGTGACAACAGTTTGTGCGATTATTTGCAAATGGAAGAAACACAAAATAACTGTCAATCTCCCTCGGCCTGGGACTCCATGCAAGATCTCACCTCGTGGAGTTGCAATGATCATGAGAACAGTGAGGAATCAGCCCAGAACTACACGGGAGGATCTTGTCAATGATCTCAAGGCAGCTGGGACCATAGTCACCAAGAAAACAATTGGTAACACACTACGCCGTGAAGGACTGAAATCCTGCAGCGCCCGCAAGGTCCCCCTGCTCAAGAAAGCACATATACAGGGTCGTCTGAAGTTTGCCAATGAACATCTGAATGATTCAGAGGAGAACTGGGTGAAAGTGTTGTGGTCAGATGAGACCAAAATCGAGCACTTTGGCATCAACTCAACTTGCCGTGTTTGGAAGAGGGGGAATGCTGCCTATGACCCCAAGAACACCATCCCCACCGTCAAACATGGAGGTGGAAACATAATGCTTTGGGGGTGTTTTTCTGCTAAGGGGACAGGACAACTTCACTGCATCAAAGGGACGATGGACGGGGCCATGTACCGTCAAATCTTGGGTGAGAACTTCCTTCCCGCAGCCAGGGCATTGAAAATGGGTCGTGGATGGGTATTCCAGCATGACAATGACCCAAAACACACGGCCAAGGCAACAAAGGAGTGGCTCAAGAAGAAGCACATTAAGGTCCTGGAGTGGCCTAGCCAGTCTCCAGACCTTAATCCCATAGAAAATCTGTGGAGGGAGTTGAAGGTTCGAGTTGCCAAACGTCAGCCTCAAAACCTTAATGACTTGGAGAAGATCTGCAAAGAGGAGTGGAACAAAATCCCTCCTGTGATGTGTGCAAACCTGGTGGCCAACTACAAGAAACGTCTGACCTCTGTGATTGCTTTTGCCACCAAGTACTAAGTCATGTTTTGCAGAGGGGTCAAATACTTATTTCCCTCATTAAAATGCAAATCAATTTATAACATTTTTGACATGTGTTTTTCTGGATTTTGTTGTTGTTATTCTGTCTCTCACTGTTAAAATAAACCTACCATTAAAATTATAGACTGATCATGTCTTTTTCAGTGGGCAAATGTACAAAATCAGCAGCAAATACTATTTTTCCCTCAATGTAGTTGGTTTCAATTTCAGTTTAATCCACCAGAAAAGACAGAACAAATAACAAAACAAATAGTATGGTTAAACTCAAATATACTAATTGATTAAAAAAACTATATTTTTTAAAAACTGTATAATCTTTGTAAATGATATCATAAATAGGACTGGTGGAGTTCTGTCACACAGGCAGCTAACATACATATATGGAAATGTCTGCTCTACTCAAAATTACAATTACAGATCATGTGACACTTAGAATGCACACAGGTGGACTTTATTTAACTAATTATGTGATTTCTGAAGGTAATTGGTTGCACCAGATCTTATTTAGGGGCTTCATAGCAAAGGGGGTGAATACATATGCACGCACCACTTTTCCATTATTTATTTTTTATAATTATTTTAAACAAGTTATTTTACTTCATTTCACTTCACCAATTTGGACTATTTTGTGTATGTCCATTACATGAAATCCAAATAAAAATCTATTTAAATTACAGGTTGTAATGCAACAAAAATAGGAAAAACGCCAAGGGGGAAGAATACTTTTGCAGGGCACTGTAGCTCAAGCTGGCTAACGTTAGCCACACCTCATGCTCTTCACGGACTTTGTGGCTGTGTTATCTAGTGGGAACCCGTTAGCAGGGCAGGCTCTGGTGCTTTCTTGCCGTGGGTTCAAAATAGAAAAGAGAAAATCCTACCTGCTCTAATTGTGTAGAACCTCGTCTGTTCTCCTTTTTGTTTTGTCAACTTCTGGAAAATGGGTCGTGGATGGGTATTCCAGCATGACAATGACCCAATGTTCTCTGTGACGTAGGCTACAGGAGTTTTGTTTGTTAGCCACTAGATTTTGATGTGTATACCAAGATCATGGGGTGGATACATAGCGATTGAATGGGAGGCAGATGGAGAGTTAAATGTACCTGTGACTTTCCTGTGCCATTAAAGTCTAGTTCTGGACCTCTTGGCACAGTGTTCATGTTTAAAAAAAGATTTGCCAACCTGACATTTTCCAATCTTGCCTAAAAACATCAACATGTTCCCAGCAGGGTAAAAATTAATATCCTTCACACAGTCTCCCACTGTACCTAAAACATCAACGAGTTACCAGCGGGGTAAACACTACATGATGTGACAGTAATCTAATCGAAGAGTATTTGTGTTGTCAGAGTTTGACTGAAAGTTTGCGTTATCAGACATCTATTGTGCTTTTAAACAGTGTGTGTGTGTTTTAAAGTGTGTGTACAGAGAAAACATCCCACTGAGCTCCTGACTAGTAATTAAGAAATTATCCTCTGGCATTAAACAATGTGCTAATTCAACTTTTCAACGCTGCGAAATAGTAACTAAATGAGATCTCTCTCTCTCTCTCTCTTGCTGGCCTGCCTGCCTGCCCCCTCCTCTCTCTCACTCTTGCTGGCCTGCCTGCCCCCTCCTCTCTCTCTCTCAAGCTGGCTCGCCTGCTCTTTCACTTTGCTAAGGATGCCAGTGTGTGTTCAGTCGTTGGTCTGTTGCGTGTAGAATATCCTAGTCTATTCATCAATGATAAGCCCTGTTTTAATGAAGTTGCGAGACATTGCAAGGCAAGAAATTGCGAGATACAGCTTTTGATTGCCGATAGATAGGCCTAGTGCACGGTTCTGTCTGTCTGGTGGCTGACCTGCCTATACTGATAGATAGGCCTAGTGCACGGTTCTGTCTGTCTGTCTGGTGGCTGACCTGCCTATACTGATAGATAGACCTAGTGCACGGTTCTGTCTGTCTGGTGGCTGACCTGCCTATACTGATAGATAGGCCTAGTGCACGGTTCTGTCTGTCTGGTGGCTGACCTGCCTATACTGATAGATAGGCCTAGTGCAGTTCTGTCTGTCTGGTGGCTGACCTGCCTATACTGATAGATAGACCTAGTGCACGGTTCTGTCTGTCTGGTGGCTGACCTGCCTATACTGATAGATAGGCCTAGTGCACGGTTCTGTCTGTCTGGTGGCTGACCTGCCTATACTGATAGATAGGCCTAGTGCACGGTTCTGTCTGTCTGGTGGCTGACCTGCCTATACTGATAGATAGGCCTAGTGCACGGTTCTGTCTGTCTGGTGGCTGACCTGCCTATACTGATAGATAGGGCTAGTGCCGGTTCTGTCTGTCTGGTGGCTGACCTGCCTATACTGATAGATAGGCCTAGTGCACGGTTCTGTCTGTCTGGTGGCTGACCTGCCTATACTGATAGATAGGCCTAGTGCACGGTTCTGACTGTGAATAGTTCAAGTTTTCTGTTTTCTTTGTCTTATTTCTTGTTTGTAAAAAATATATATATATTTTGCATCTTCAAAGTGTTTGGCATGTTGTGTAAATCAAATGTTACAAACCCCCCCAAAAAATCCATTTTAATTCCAGGTTGTAAGGCAACAAAATAGGAAAAATGCCAAGGGGGGGTGAATACTTTCGGAAGCCACTGTAACCCTATAACCAATGGATGTAACCTGCTGTAACCGTGTAACCAATGGATGTAACCTGCTGTAACCGTATAACCAATGGATGTAACCTACTGTAACCGTATAACCAATGGATGTAACCTACTGTAACCGTATAACCAATGGATGTAACCTGCTGTAACCGTATAACCAATGGATGTAACCTACTGTAACCGTATAACCAATTGATGTAACCTACTTTAACCGTATAACCAATGGATGTAACCTGCTTTAACCGTGTAACCAATGGATGTAACCTGCTGTAACCGTGTAACCAATGGATGTAACCTACTGTAACCGTATAACCAATGGATGAAGATAAATGAAAATAAAATAACCTTCATAACCGTTTTAAAAATTTGTGGAACTGACACACTGGTATATCGTTTCTTAAAAACACAGAGGTTAGAGGTCAAAGACTACTGGGAAATACAAATGAACTCACTTTTTTTTTTGACTAACATTTCGTTTTCAACAGCGGAGATTTGTATAAACCTTGCTGTCTGTCTCTCCGACATTTGCAACATTGTTTGAAAATTCAAATTTGATCTCCAGCTGTCCCACAGTAATGAACGTGTCGGGAGTTTCCATATTTCTTCTGACTTGCCTTCTTTCTTCACCTGGCAAAAGCCTTCCATAGAGGTCATCCGTTAATGAAATGAGGCGCTCTGTGTTGTATGGCCCAATTAGTGGTTTATGTAACAGCAGATCCTTCAGAGGACATTGCGGCACACATTGTGATGTTGGCCCCCCCTCCGGCCCGGGACATTCACTGTTGCTCTTTTCCCAGTCACATTCCTTCCACGTCGGCGTGTTTTGGCCATGTTAAAACCAGCCTCGTTCACAAAGACGAACATGTGGGGTGTTGGCCTGGCTTCAAGCTCCATGACACTCTAAAATATTGTAAATCCACAGGGCAACATAACAGTTGTTCTATAACAGTAGTTTACATCACAGTATACTGTAACTGAAATCACTGCTGAGTGTGCAGTGCTCTGGTGGGTTTTATTTACAGTATAAACAGTACTGTACTACAGGATATAGACATCTTACCTGGACATATTGGTACCGGAGTGTTCCTCGACACGATCAGAGTTCCTCATGCTGATATGATGCTTTGTCAAGACTCTGGCAATGGTTGTCGTGCTTAAACACTTTCAACATTTTGAAATGTATTATTGTCTGCCAACACTCTCTCTTGAATTTCTCTGAGTTTTATGGCATTGCTGCTAATGACCATGTCAACAATTACAGCTTCCTGCTGAGCAGAGAAAATCCTACCTCTCCCCCCTCCATTTGGTAACCGTTGGGTCCTAAAACAGAAATAAAATGACACACAAGTGGTTCGGAGAGCTTGTGCTCAATTTACTACTCTACAGTAATATTCAGGACAGTTAGATGCCCATGCAGAATGCATATCTTAACCTGTTAGTTTGCTGGAAGGTTCTTATAATAGATGACACAGTTGAGCGTTGCAAATTTGGCTGCACTCTGAGACCAGCGTCTCTCATTGATAGAACATGATCAATGACTGTAGCCCTAATCTCATCTGACACTACAACTCTGGGTCTTCCCCTCAGTCGTCTTCCACCACGGATACGTAATCCTCTGCCTCTCCCGGCAACTCTCCCACCTCTGTAAGCCCACTACACGATCTCTGGCTGGGGTCCATGTCTATGTAAAATATATTCCTAAGATGTCCCCTTTTGTAGAGATGGTAATAATAATAATAATAATAATAATAATAATAATGACATAAAAATGGAAAACACCGTCAGTTCTGTAATGTAGAATGAAAATCAACTGTGAATAATTAAGAGTTATTATTATTATTTAATTTTAATGTTAGAATTTCTATTTTGCTTTTACTGTAGCGATGGAGAAAAAAAATTGCAGTCTAATTCAGTTTTTGATAAGGGTATCTTAACATTTGCAAAATGGTTTGTTGGTAAATGTGTTTTTTGTGAGACAAGTATTTATGTCATTTGAAAGATGTTGTCGTTGAATCCATTTTGTGTCAAAGCAATGACACATGATCCACAGGTTGCCACATGAGAGTGTTATTGTGATAACTGTATTGAGAGTTTTGCACATGTATCCACAGTACTGAAAAATGTTTGTTAGCAATCTGAAGAAAAAAAAAACTGTAAATGTCAGAGAGGAAATATCAGTCATGTTGATGGTGCATGCATTTGAGTGTGTTTGTGTGTTGCATATGTCATAGCCATCCACTGTACCTATTGGTTACCATTGCTAATTAGAGCATACTGTCCAGTTAGAATGGTCCAGTGGTCAGCGTTGACAACACTTCCATTATATATTGTTCTGACGTTCTTAATTACACAACTAAAATGAAAAAATCAGTCGATGTGGCTCATGTAAGTCGCTCTGGATAAATGACTAAAATGTAAATGTGAAATGGCCAACCTTCCATGTAGCGTTGAATATATTTCATCCCTTTCTCTCAGGCATACACACACACACACACACACACACACACACACACACACACACACACACACACACACACTCACACTCACACACACACAGACAGACAGACTCACACACACACACACACACACGCACACACATACACACATTCACACACACACACACAGACAGACAGACAGACAGACAGACAGACAGACAGACAGACAGACAGACAGACAGACAGACAGACAGACACACACACACACACACACACACACACAGACAGACAGACACACACGCAGACAGACACACACACACACACGCACACACATACACACATTCACACACACACACACAGACAGACAGACAGACAGACAGACAGACAGACAGACAGACAGACAGACAGACACACACACACACACACACACACACACACAGACAGACAGACACACACGCAGACAGACACACACAGACACACACACACACACACTCACACTCACACACACACACACACACACAGACAGAGAGACAGTCAGACAGACACACACAGACACACACACAAACCCACAGTTACATCCACACACCCACAATTACATCCACTGTTTACTGAGTCGACAGGGAAAAATAGCTCATGGCCTTCTCCTCATAATATGAATACAATTTAGAGTAGACAGATTCCACTCCTCCCTCCCTCCCGGTTGGATAAGCTCTCGCTCGCTATAAACTTACCGGATTTGCCTCGTGCGGTCCGCTCAGTCAGTCAGTCTCTCGCTCTCTCCGTTCAGTGCGCGCAAGGAGGGTGAATGGGATGTCACCGCGAATCCTCATGCGGGGAAAAAACATCTGTCTCGGTTTAACGTGGAATTAACAGAAAAAGATCTCCGGGACTTGCATTATATTTTTTCAACCAATTGAAAACGGACAGTAGGCCTAAATGGACTTGACTAAATCAAACGGAATTCACAGGAATATGGAATGTTTAAAACGGAACAGCAAACTGAGAACAACTGTCGTGCCGTTGCGCTCCAGGACCGTTTATCTGTGATCATTGGGCTTCTGATCTCACCCGGAATATAAGAGTTTGGCAATATCGTTGAGAATGACAACGGCAATGTAGAGTGTTATTTAGTAAACAGTGAAAACACATACTGTGTCATTAGTAAAGCTGTATTGGATGCTTTAGCCCACTACTATGGATTGGAGGACTGGACATCTATGAGTGGATTTGACATCTGCGTGCGACAGAGGGAAAGGTAGGCTAAGAGCTCTTAAGACAAGCTCTCATAGTCTCACTTCAGAATCAGACGTTTGTACATCAATGTCAAATTTAAGAAGGTGAAGTTTAGGCATTCATTCTGAATGGTTAAGGTAAGGGTTAAGGTAAAAAAATAAAAAAAATAAAAAAGGGCTTAAGAATTGAACATGGAGCCAGAGCCCACGGCTTGCCTAGCAAACCTCAAGCCTACTTGATGGTAATAGCGCTCATCGTTGCCCCTAGTGGCCTGTTTTGAAGTTACCTCCCAACTTCCCGGGTAGCTGGATGGATGTAAAAATTTGCCTTAGATCTTGAGCGACCTGGCTGGACCCTTAGCTCTCTCTCTGTCTCATTTTCTTTCTCTCTCTCTCTCTCTCTCTCTCTCTCTCTCTCTCTCTCTCTCTCTCTCTCTCTCTCTCGCTCTCTCTCTTTCTCTCTCTCTCTCTCTATACACACACACACACACACCTTAACATCACTAGACCTCAGAGTGTGTGTGAGCAGGTGTTTAAATATTTTACCTTTTTAAAACGGTCTCTTATCACCTCCTTCCAAGGATACGCGCGTGCCTGTGTGTGATCGCGCTTGTGTCGCAAGCGGCGATAACTGAATTATATTCTACCTGATCGAGCACAATGTAGGAAATGCAGCCTTGGTTAAATAGATTTAAACTGAAAAGAAATGGACAGCAGCACGAGGATATACCAGCCAATACTTTACGGCAACAATGGCGCGAGTCTTGGAATAGCTGTCATTCGTCCGTGAAAACTGTCGTTAGTTCGCAAACAGATAAGGACCAATTATACGTTTGTTCGCGCGATTGGGACTCCACGGGAGGTCAATGTTATTGTCACCGAACATTATTAATTAGTAGGCTAAAGCCGGGGAAATGTTGAGGCCGTCTGTTTGTCCTTGAATCCCTGCTGGGTTGAGATGTGTTAAGGTGTTGTCATATTGTGTGTGTGTGTGTGTGTGTGTTGTAATGTGGATATCAGAAATGTCATTTAGTGGAAAGGCTGAGACATGCTAAACTACTAAACTAATGCTCTTAGATCTTTCATATACAAAGGCCAACTTTGACCTGTTTGTATGATCAGCATATATGGGAACTCCTTCAAGACTGTTGGAAAAGCATTCCAGGTGAAGCTGGTTGAGAGAATGCCAAGAGTGTGCAAAGCTGTCATCAAGAAAAAGGGTGGCTACTTTGAAGAATCTCAAATATAAAATATATTTTGATTTGTTTAAAACTTGATTCGTTACTACATGGTTCCATATGTGTTATTTGAATTCGAACCAGGATCTCTAGTGGCACAGCTAGCTCTGCGATGCAGTGCCTTAGACCACTGCGCCACTCGGGAGTAGTTTTTATTAGTGTATTATTAGTTGTAGCAGTTGTTTTTATTAGTGTATTATTAGTTGTAGCTGTTGTTTTTATTAGTGTATTATTAGTTGTAGCAGTTGTTTTTATTAGTAGTTGTAGCAGTAGTTTTCTTAGTTGTATTAGTAGTTGTAGAAGTTGTTTTTATTAGTAGTTGTAGCAGTAGTTTTCTTAGTTGTATTAGTAGTTGTAGCAGTAGTTTTTATTAGTTTTATAAGTAGTTGGAGCAGTAGTTTTTTAAGTTTTATTAGTAGTGGTAGCAGTAGTTTTTATCAGTAGTATTAGTAGTTGTAGCAGTATATTTTATGAGTTGTATTAGTAGTTGTAGAAGTAGTTTTTATTAGTTGTATTAGTAGTTGGAGCAGTTGTTTGTATGAGTTGTATTTGTAGTTGTAGCAGTTGTTTGTATGAGTTTTAGCAGTAGTTTTCTTAGTTGCAATAGTAGATGTAGCAGTTGTTTTTATTAGTAGTGGTAGCATTAGTTTTTATTTGTTATATTTGTAGTTGTAGCAGTAGTTTTATTAGTTATATTAGTAGTTGTAGCAGTAGTTTTCTTAGTTGTATTAGTAGTTGTAGCAGTAGTTTTTATTAGTTTTATAAGTAGTTGTAGCAGTAGTTTTTATTAGTTTTATTAGTAGTGGTAGCAGTAGTTTTTATCAGTAGTATTAGTAGTTGTAGCAGTAGTTTTATGAGTTGTATTAGTAGTTGTAGAAGTTGTTTTTATTAGTAGTATTTGTAGTTGTAGCGGTAGTTTTATTAGTTGTATTAGTAGTTGTAGCAGTAGTTTTTATTAGTAGTATTATTAGTTGTAGCAGTAGTTTTATCAGTTGTATTAGTAGTGGTAGCAGTAGTTTTAATTAGTTGTATCAGTAGTTGGAGCAGTAGTTTTTTAAGTTTTATTAGTAGTGGTAGTAGTAGTTTTTATCAGTAGTATTAGTAGTTGTAGCAGTAGTTTTATGAGTTGTATTAGTAGTTGTAGAAGTTGTTTTTATTAGTAGTATTATTAGTTGTAGCAGTAGTTTTATCAGTTGTATTAGTAGTTATAGCAGTTGTTTGTATGAGTTGTATTTGTAGTTGTAGCAGTTGTTTTTATTAGTTTTATTAGTAGTTGTAGCATAATTTTTATTAGTTTTAGCAGTAGTTTTCTTAGTTGCATTAGTAGTTGTAGCAGTTGTTTTTATTAGTAGTGGTAGCAGTAGTTTTTATTAGTTGTATTAGTAGTTGTAGCGGTAGTTGTATTAGTTGCATTAGTAGTTGTAGTAGTTGTTTTTATTAGTAGTAGTAGCAGTAGTTTATATTAGTTGTATTAGTAGTTGTAGCAGTAGTTTTTATTAGTTGCATTAGTAGTTGTAGCAGTTGTTTTTATTAGTTGTATTAGTAGTGGTAGCAGTAGTTTTATTAGTTGCATTAGTATTTGTAGCAGTTGTTTTTATTAGTTGTATTAGTAGTGGTAGCAGTAGTTTTATTAGTTGTATTTGTAGTTTTGGCAGTTGTTTTTATTAGTAGTTGTTGAAGTAGTTTTATTAGTTGTATTAGTAGTTGTAGCAGTAGTTTTATTAGTTGCATTAGTAGTTGTAGCAGTTGTTTTTATTAGTTGTATTAGTAGTGGTAGCAGTAGTTTTATTAGTTGCATTAGTAGTTGTAGCAGTTGTTTTTATTAGTTGTATTAGTAGTGGTAGCAGTAGTTTTATTAGTTGCATTAGTATTTGTAGCAGTTGTTTTTATTAGTTGTATTAGTAGTGGTAGCAGTAGTTTTATTAGTTGTATTTGTAGTTTTGGCAGTTGTTTTTATTAGTAGTTGTTGAAGTAGTTTTATTAGTTGTATTAGTAGTTGTAGCAGTAGTTTTATTAGTTGCATTAGTAGTTGTAGCAGTTGTTTTTATTAGTTGTATTAGTAGTGGTAGCAGTAGTTTTATTAGTTGCATTAGTAGTTGTAGCAGTTGTTTTTATTAGTTGTATTAGTAGTGGTAGCAGTAGTTTTATTAGTTGTATTTGTAGTTTTGGCAGTTGTTTTTATTAGTAGTTGTTGAAGTAGTTTTATTAGTTGTATTAGTAGTGGTAGCAGTAGTTTGTATTAGTTGTATTAGTAGTTGTAGCAGTAGTTTTTATTAGTTGTATTAGTAGTGGTAGCAGTAGTTTTTATTAGTTGTATTAGTAGTTGTAGCAGTAGTTTTTATTAGTTGTATTAGTAGTTGTAGCAGTAGTTTTTATTAGTTGTATTAGTAGTTGTAGCAGTAGTTTTATTAGTTGTAGACCTATTAGTAGTTGTACAACAACTTTTTTTTATGCTGTTAATGTACGTTTAATTATTATTATTATTTCATTGTTATTATTATTAGACAGTAGTTGCAATATTATCGTTACTAAGTGTTGTTTGTCTTAGTTTTTTCATCTTGACAATGAGATGGTGCATCTCAAGAGATTTCATCATGTCAAATAAATAATGCCTAGGCTTTAGCTCAGAAGGCTACCAGAGTATTGTGCTGCACATGCAGGGGACCCCATCATTGAACACGCACACACACACTACACACACACACGCGCGCGCGCACACACACACAGAAGTGTGCGCAGACACACACTTCCTTCCCACAAGGCAGCGGGAAACAGATTGCAAAATTACATTATTTAGGTTCCGTGTCACAACGCTTATCTCCACATTATGGCCTTAATAATAACTGAACATCAGGGTTTGTGGGGTTCTGTTAGTGTGGGGGGGATGTGGGTGGGGTTCTGTTAGTGTGGGGGGGATGTGGGTGGGGTTCTGTTAGTGTGGGGGGGATGTGGGTGGGGTTCTGTTAGTGTGGGGGGGATGTGGGTGGGGGTTCTGTTAGTGTGGGGGGATGTGGGTGGTGTTTTGTTAGTGTGGGGGGCAATGTGGGTGGGGGTTCTGTTAGTGTGGGGGGGATGTGGGTGGGGTTCTGTTAGTGTGGGGGGGATATGGGTGTGGGGGGATGTGGGTGGGGGTTCTGTTAGTGTGGGGGGAGATGTGGGTGGGGTTCTGTTAGTGTGGGGGGATGTGGGTGGGGTTCTGTTAGTGTGGGGGGATGTGGGTGGGGTTCTGTTAGTGTGGGGGGGATGTGGGTGGGGTTCTGTTAGTGTGGGGGGCTGTGGGTGTGGGGGGGATGTGTGGAGGGTTCTGTTAGTGTGGGGGGATGTGGGTGGGGTTCTGTTAGTGTGGGGGGATGTGGGTGGGGTTCTGTTAGTGTGGGGGGATGTGGGTGGGGTTCTGTTAGTGTGGGGGGATGTGGGTGGGGTTCTGTTAGTGTGGGGGGGATGTGGGTGGTGTTTTGTTAGTGTGGGGGCAATGTGGGTGGGGTTCTGTTAGTGTGGGGGGGATGTGGGTGGGGTTCTGTTAGTGTGGGGGGGATATGGGTGTGGGGGGGATGTGGGTGGGGTTCTGTTAGTGTGGGGGAGATGTGGGTGGGGTTCTGTTAGTGTGGGGGGGATGTGGGTGGGGTTCTGTTAGTGTGGGGGGGATGTGAGTGTGGGGGGGATGTGGGTGGGGTTCTGTTAGTGTGGGACACACACACACACACACACACACACACACACACACACACACAGTCATTAGACTGCTCTGCTATAAGATTAACAAAGGTCTGAGTCTTGTAGCTTTATGATCGATGGAAGATGGTTGGAGTGATAGGCAACGTCCCTGGTCAAAGATGCACTACAGAAAGAATAGGGTGCCATTTGAGATATACCCACTTCTCTGGACCCTATTGGTCCACCTACACTCAATAATGTAGTCTCTCTCTCTCTCTCTCTCTCTCTCTCTCTCTCTCTCTCTCTCTCTCTCTCTCTCTCTCTCTCTCTCTCTCTCTCTCTCTCTCTCTCTCTCTCTCTCTCTCTCTCTCTCTCTCTCTCTGTCTGCTCTCTCTCTCTCTCTCTCTCTCTCTGTCTCTCTCTCTGTCTCTCTGTCTCTCTGTCTCTTTCTCTCTCTCTCTCTGTCTCTCTCTGTCTCTCTCTCTCTCACTCACTCTCCCATCTTTCTCTCTCTCTCCCCCGTCTTTCTCTCTCTCTCTCCCCCATCTTTCTCTCTCTCTCTCCCTCCCCATCTTTCTCTCTCTCTCCCCCCATCTTTCTCTCTCTCTCCCCCCATCTTCTCTCTCTCTCTCTCCCTCCCCATCTTTCTCTCTCTCTCCCCCATCTTTCTCTCTCTCTCTCTCCCTCCCCATCTTTCTCTCTCTCTCTCCCCCATCTTTCTCTCTCTCTCTCTCCCTCCCCATCTTTCTCTCTCTCCCCATCTTTCTCTCTCTCTCCACACCATCTTTCTCTCTCTCTCCCCATCTTTCTCCACCCCCCCTCTCTCTCTCCCCATCTTTCTCTCTCTCTCCCCATCTGTCTCTCTCTCCCCATCTTACTCTCTCTCTCCCCCATCTTTCTCTCTCTCCCCATCTTTCTCTTTCTCTCCCCATATTTCTCTCTCTCTCCACACCATCTTTCTCTCTCTCTCCCCCATCTTTCTCCACCCCGCCTCTCTCTCTCTCCCCATCTTTCTCTCTCTCTCCCCCATCTGTCTCTCTCTCCCCATCTTACTCTCTCTCTCTCCCCCATCTTTCTCTCTCTCCCCATCTTTCTCTTTCTCTCCCCATCTCTCTCTCTCTCTCTCTCTCTCTCTCTCTCTCTCTCTCTCTCTCTCTCTCTCTCTCTCTCTCTCTCTCTCTCTCTCTCTCTCACTCTCTCTCTCTCCCCCTCCTCTCTATATCTCAGGTAAGAGGTTGAGCTCTTCCCTTCCCAGCTAGCACATAACGTTCTGAGAACCATTTGTTTCTTAAAGCTTAGTGGGAGCCTGGTTGTCGTATGGTTCTTTTGGATAAAAACGTTCTGGGATTGGTGCATGATAGTTGCTTGGCTTTGGAACAAAATCAACACATTTAAGGAACGTGACAAAATAATGTAATTTTCTTGGTATTTCCTTACGTTAACAGAATGTTTCCTAAAAGTTCAAACATGTCTCAACATGTTACCACTCAGCCACAGTGACAGTCTCAACATGTTACCACCCAGCCACAGTGACTGTCTCTGTTACCACATGTTACCACTCAGCCACAGTGACTGTCTCAACATGTTACAACTCAGCCACAGTGACTGTCTCAACATGTTACCACCCAGCCACAGTGACTGTCTCTATTACATGTTACCACTCAGCCACAGTGACTGTCTCAACATGTTACCACTCAGCCACAGTGACTGTCTCTGTTACCACATGTTACCACTCAGCCACAGTGACAGTCTCAACTTGTTACCACTCAGCCACAGTGACAGTCTCAACTTGTTACCACTCAGCCACAGTGACAGTCTCAACATGTTACCACTCAGCCACAGTGACTGTCTCTGTTACCACATGTTACCACTCAGCCACAGTGACAGTCTCAACATGTTACCACTCAGCCACAGTGACTGTCTCTGTTACCACATGTTACCACTCAGCCACAGTGACAGTCTCAACTTGTTACCACTCAGCCACAGTGACTGTCTCAACATGTTACCACCCAGCCACAGTGACTGTCTCTATTACATGTTACCACTCAGCCACAGTGACTGTCTCAACATGTTACCACTCAGCTACAGTGACTGTCTCTGTTACCACATGTTACCACTCAGCCACAGTGACAGTCTCAACTTGTTACCACTCAGCCACAGTGACAGTCTCAACTTGTTACCACTCAGCCACAGTGACAGTCTCAACATGTTACCACTCAGCCACAGTGACTGTCTCTGTTACCACATGTTACCACTCAGCCACAGTGACAGTCTCAACATGTTACCACTAGCCACAGTGACTGTCTCTGTTACCACATGTTACCACTCAGCCACAGTGACAGTCTCAACTTGTTACCACTCAGCCACAGTGACAGTCTCAACTTGTTACCACTCAGCCACAGTGACAGTCTCAACATGTTACCACTCAGCCACAGTGACTGTCTCTGTTACCACATGTTACCACTCAGCCACAGTGACTGTCTCAACATGTTACCACTCAGCCACAGTGACTGTCTCAACATGTTACCACCCAGCCACAGTGACTGTCTCTATTACATGTTACCACTCAGCCACAGTGACTGTCTCAACATGTTACCACTCAGCCACAGTGACTGTCTCTGTTACCACATGTTACCACTCAGACACAGTGACAGTCTCAACATGTTACCACTCAGCCACAGTGACTGTCTCTGTTACCACATGTTACCACTCAGCCACAGTGACTGTCTCAACATGTTACCACTCAGCCACAGTGACTGTCTCAACATGTTACCACTCAGCCACAGTGACTGTCTCTGTTACCACATGTTACCACTCAGCCACAGTGACAGTCTCAACATGTTACCACTCAGCCACAGTGACTGTCTCAACATGTTACCACTCAGCCACAGTGACTGTCTCAACATATTACCAGATGTTACCACCCACCCACAGTGACTGTCTCTATTACATGTTACCACTCAGTCACAGTGACAGTCTCAACATGTTACCACTCAGCCACAGTGACAGTCTCAACATGTTACCACTCAGCCACAGTGACTGTCTCAACATGTTACCACTCAGCCACAGTGACTGTCTCTGTTACCACATGTTACCACTCAGCCACAGTGACTGTCTCTGTTACCACATGTTACCACTCAGCCACAGTGACAGTCTCAACATGTTACCACTCAGCCACAGTGACAGTCTCAACATGTTACCACTCAGCCACAGTTACAGTCTCAACATGTTACCACTCAGCCACAGTGACAGTCTCAACATGTTACCACTCAGCCACAGTGACTGTCTCAACATGTTACCACTCAGCCACAGTGACTGTCTCTGTTACCACATGTTACCACTCAGCCACAGTGACTGTCTCAACATGTTACCACTCAGCCACAGTGACAGTCTCAACATGTTACCACTCAGCCACAGTGACAGTCCCAACATGTTACCACTCAGCCACAGTGACTGTCTCTGTTACCACATGTTACCACTCAGCTACAGTGACAGTCTCAACATGTTACCACTCAGCCACAGTGACTGTCTCAACATGTTACCACTCAGCCACAGTGACTGTCTCAACATGTTACCACTCAGCCACAGTGACTGTCTCAACATGTTACCACTCAGCCACAGTGACAGTCTCAACATGTTACCACTCAGCCACAGTGACTGTCTCAACATGTTACCACTCAGCCACAGTGACTGTCTCAACATATTACCAGATGTTACCACCCACCCACAGTGACTGTCTCTATTACATGTTACCACTCAGTCACAGTGACAGTCTCAACATGTTACCACTCAGCCACAGTGACAGTCTCAACATGTTACCACTCAGCCACAGTGACTGTCTCTGTTACCACATGTTACACGTGTGTTTGATTGTGTGGATGTGTGTGTATCACATGGAATCTCTCACACCACTCTGCTTCTCTCATCTTCCTTTCCAGGCCCTCTCTCTCTACGTGTAGACGGACAGACGGACGGACGGACATGTGACCAGTAACCAGACAAAAATGGATTACCTCTCTCCTGCCAACATCTCCCAAGATGCATCCCTTCTCTTTTCCGACGTCGGTGTCCACGGCAACGACCTTTACCTCGGCTACCATGACTATGACCCCGGCATCGACAACCCCACCGCGGAAGAGTCGTCGCCCCCCCCGCCCCTCTACGGGGACACCCCCCTCCTGGATTTGGGAGACTCGGGGGGTGTACGGGGACAGCTCCCTGGCAGGACTGGGGGACAGTACTAAGCTAGTAGGGGTGCAGGTGGTTTTAATACTAGCCTACAGTACCATTATACTACTAGGAGTAGTGGGTAACTCTCTGGTGATATACGTCGTGTATCGCTTCAAGACGCTGAGGACAGTTACTAACTTCTTCATAGCTAACCTCGCTGTCGGTAGGTAGCTTTTTATATATAGACGGCCTCTGTCTGTCTGTCTGTCTGTCTTCCTATCTCTCTCTCTTTCTCTCCCACAAGCTACTTTCAGAAAGATCAGCAGTACCTCATTCTCAGTGTGTGTGTGTGTGTTTCCGATGCCCCTAGGTTAGTTTGAGTGATGACTCAGATGTTCTTTCATGTAATATTTGTATGTTTCTGAGAAATTGGGTTTGGTGAATTTTGTGTGTGTGTGTGTGTTTGGTTTTACTATTCTTGTGGGGACCAGAATTCCTCACAAGGATAATAAAACAAGGAAAATTCGGACAAGTGAGGACATTTCGCCAGTCCACACAAGGAAAAAGGCTATTTTAGGCTCAGGGGTTTAGAATTAGGTTAAGGGTTCGTTTTAAGGAGAATACATTTACATTTTAGTCATTTTAGCAGACACTCTTATCCAGAGCGACTTACAGTTAGTGAGTGCATACATTTTTCATACTGGCCCCCCGTGGGAATTGAACCCACAACCCTGGCATTGCAAGCGCCATGCTCTACCAACTGAGCTACCTCCTCTACCTCTAAATAGGATTTTGAATGGGAATCAATTGTTTGGTCCCCACAAGTAAAACAAACGTGTTTGCACGTGTGTGTGTACGTACGCGTGTGTGTGCGTGTACGTGTGTGTATGTACGTGTGTGTGTGCGTGTGTATTCATCCTTCAGACTATTCTCTGCACAATTGGGTATCGGAAAGGGTGTGTGTGTGTGTGTGTGTGTGTGTGCAGGCATTCATCATTCACATGTTTAGTTTAGTGTTTGTGTGACATTGGGCTATAGCGGAAGTATTAACCTCGCCCCTGGTTTAAATACATCACACATGATTGTGCGTGTGTGTGTGGTGTGTGTGTGTGTGTGTGTGTGGTGTGTGTGTGTATACCTCCCAAAGGTTTCACATAACCACTGGGCCACCAGGAAATACATGTGAGTGTTGAATAGTGAAGACTCTTGGCAAGGTTAGACATGTTCAGTACCAAGAACAAAGAGTGTTGAATAGTGAAGACTCTTGGCAAGGTTAGACATGTTCAGGACGAAGAACAAAGAGTGTTGAATAGTGAAGACTAACAAGTTTAGACATGTTCAGGACCAAGAACAAAGAAAGCTGTCTGGCAGAAATAGTCCAGGGCGTGGTTGGCCCTTGACCTTGCCCTCACCCAAAGCCTGTAGTCTTATTTCAGATTACTTTTCACGTCTTGTTTCTGTCACTGTCATGTCATGTGCTGAGGCTAACCTTGTGTCATGTCTAACCCAGTCCATGTCTATTGTTAATTAAAGGTGTTGGACATGGCCTCTCTCTCTCTCTCTCTCTCTCTCTGTCTCTCTCTCTCTCTCTCTCTCTCTCTGTCTGTCTGTCTGTCTGTCTGTCTGTCTGTCTGTCTGTCTGTCTGTCTGTCTGTCTGTCTGTCTGTCTGTCTGTCTGTCTCTCTTTCTCTCTCTCTCTCTCTCTCTCTCTCTCTCTCTCTCTCTCTGTCTCTGTCAGCGTCTGTAAAGGGCCCCACAAACCGCCGACCCAGCCTCCTAATCGCCCTTTGCAGGCGCACATGGGCAGCGTTCCATTTTTCCTCAGAGCGCCGAAACCATTCATCCACCGCAGGTGCCTCGATCTGGCTCTGATGCCACGGTGCCAGGACCGGCTGGTAACCTAGTACACACTGAAAGGGAGACAGGTCAGTGGAGGAGTGGCGGAGGAATTTTGTGCCATCTCTGCCCAGGGATGTAAACTGACCAATCCCCCCTGCGGTCCTGGCAATACGACCTCAGAAACCTACCCACATCCTGGTTCACTCTTTCCACCTTCCCATTACTCTCGGGGTGAAAACCTGAGGTCAGGCTGACCGAGACACCCAGATGGTCCATAAACGCCTTCCAGACCCTCGATGTGAACTGGGGACCCCGATCAGACACTATATCCTCAGGCACCCCGTAGTGCCGGAAGACGTGTGTAAACAGGGCCTCTGCGGTCTGTAGGGCATTAGGGAGACCGGGCAAAGGAATGAGACGACAGGACTTAGAAAACCGATCCACAATGACCAGGATCGTGGTGTTACCCTGTGACAGAGGAAGATCCGTAACAAAGTCCACCGATAGGTGTGACCACGGCCGCTGTGGAACGGGTAGGGGTTGTAATTTACCTCTGGGCAGGTGTCTAGGTGCCTTGCACTGGGCGCACACCGAACAGGAAGAAACATAAACCCTCACGTCCTGCGCTAAGGTAGGCCACCAGTACTTCCCACTAAGACAGCGCACTGTCTGACCAATGCCAGGATGGCCAGAAGAGGGTGACGTGTGAGCCCAATAAATCAAACGATCGCGGGCATTACGCACGACCCACTGGACACTGGGGGGGAGTGGGCTCCGTGCGTAATGCCCGCTCGATGTCCGCATCAACCTCCCATACCACCGGTGCCACCAGACAAGAAGCCGGAAGTATGGGAGTAGGCTCCCTGGTCCGATCCTCTGAGTCATACAGCCGGGACAGAGCGTCTGCCTTAGCATTCTGGGAACCTGGTCTATATGATAGGGTGAACACAAAACGCGTGAAAAACATGGCCCACCTTGCCTGACGAGGGTTCAGTCTCCTCGCTGCCCGTATGTACTCCAGATTGCGGTGGTCAGTCAAAATGAGAAAAGGGTGTTTAGCCCCCTCAAGCCAATGTCTCCACACCTTAAGAGCTTTCACAACAGCTAACAGCTCCCGATCCCCCAACGTCATAGTTTTGCTCAGCCGGGCTGAGCTTCTTCAAGAAGAAAGCACAGGGGCGGAGTTTGGGAGGCGTACCCGAGCGCTGAGACAGTACAGCTCCTATCCCCGCCTTGGACGCGTCCACCTCGACAATGAATTGCAAGGAAGGATCCGGATGAGCCAGCACGGGAGCCGTGGTGAACAGCGCCTTCAGCTGACCAAAAGCCCTGTTCGCCTCAGCTGACCACTGCAGGCGCACCAATCCGCCCTTTAGCAAAGAGGTTATGGGAGCTGCTACCTGGCCAAAGCCCTGGATAAATCTCCGGTTGTAGTTGGTAAAACCCAAAAATTGCTGCACCTCCTTTACCGTGGTAGGAGTCGGCCAATTACGCACGGCTGAAATGCGGTCACACTCCATCTCGACCCCTGACTCTGACAAGCGGTATCCTAAGAAGGAGACGGACTGTCTGAAGAACAGACATTTCTCAGCCTTAACGTACAGGTCATGCTCCAACTGTCTACCAAGCACCTTGCGCACCAGGGTCACATGCTCGTCGCGTGTAGCGGAGTAGATGAGAATATCATCTATATACACCACTACACCCTGGCCGTGCAAGTCCCTGAAAATCTCATCGACAAAGGATTGAAAGACTGAGGGAGCATTCATCAAAGCGTACGGCATGACGAGGTACTCATAGTGACCAGAGGTGGTACTAAATGCCGTCTTCCACTCGTCCCCCTCCCGGATACGGATCAGATTGTACGCGCTCCTGAGGTCCAATTTTGTGAAGAAGCGAGCCCCGTACAATGACTCCGTCATAATAGCAATGAGAGGAAGAGGATAGCTGTATTTTACGGTTATCTGATTTAGACCTCGATAGTCAATGCACGGGCGTAAACCTCCATCCTTTTTCTTCACAAAAAAGAAACTCGAGGAGGCATGGGAAGTGGAGGGCCGAATGTATCCCTGTCCCAGAGATTCGGTGACATATGTCTCCATAGCCACCGTCTCCTCCTGTGACAGAGGATACGTGTGACTCCTGGGAAGTGCAGCGCCCTCACGGAGATCTATCGCACAATCCCCTCGTCGGTGGGGTGGTAATTGAGTCGCCTTCTTTTTACAGAAGGCGAGAGCCAAATCGGCATATTCTGAGGGAATGTGCATTGGGGAGACATGGTTTGGCCTCTCCACCGTAGTTGCCCCTACGGAAACAACTACACACCTTCCCAAGCACTGAGGTGACCATCCCTTAAGAGCCCTCTGTTGCCACGAAATACTGGGGTCATGGGTGGCTAGCCAGGGAAGGCCCAGCACCATGGGAAACGCAGGACTATCAATAAGGAAGAGACTAATTCTCTCCTCGTGACCCCCCTGTGTCTCCATCCGAAGTGGAACTGTGACCTCCCTAACCATACCTGACCCTAACGGGCGACTATCTCGGGCACGTATGGGGAAGGGCACATCTACAGGCAATATAGGAATCCCTAATCTATGCGCAACCAGTCTATCCATGAAATTCCCAGCTGCGCCGGAATCTACGAGCGCCCTATGCTGGGAATGTGGGGAAAACTCAGGAAAAATAACATTTACCATCATGTGAGCAACAGGGAGCTCTGGGTGAGTTGGGTAACCAGAACCCTGCCTGCTGCCTCGATTACATGAGGGTCTTCTCCTGCACCGGCCCGCAGTGTGTCCTCTGCGGCCAAAGTTGGTGCAGGAGACCACCCCCTTGCTCGTTCTCTCCACATCAGCACCTCCAAGCTCCATAGGTGTGGACTCGGAAGTGCTGGGGGATGGACTGGACGGACCCTGATCTGGACGTCCGCGGGTAGCCAACAGGTTATCCAGCCGGAATCGATAAATCTACCAGCTGGTCCAGGTTAAGATTAGTGTCCCTGCAGGCCAGCTCCCGACGAACGTCCTCCCGTAGACTGCATCGGTAGTGATCAATCAGGGCCCTCTCGTTCCATCCCGCGCTGGCTGCCAGTGTCCTGAAATCCAGGGCGTATTCCTGTGCGCTCCTCCCTCCCTGTCTGAGGTGAAACAGACGCTCCCCCGCCGCTCTCCCCTCAGGCGGATGATCCAATACTGCCCGGAAAAACGGCGGGTAAAATCCTCATAACGAACGGACTCAGCGTCTATTCCACCCCACTCCGCGTTGGCACATTCCAGGGCTCTGCCCGACAGACAGGAGATGAGGGCGGACACGCTCTCGTATCCCGAGGGAGCCGGGTGGATGGTGGCCAGGTAAAGCTCCACCTGGAGCAGGAAACCCTTACACCCGGCAGCTGTCCCATTGCGTTCCCTCGGGAGCGAGAGCCGAATACCACTGGACCCAGGGTTTGAGGGTCTTGATGGAGGAGAAATCGGCGAAGGAGGAGGTGTGGAAAATCCAACTCTCTCCCATCGACCCAAGGTGTTGATCACTTGATCCAGAGCCGAACCTAGTCTCTGCAGCATGGTCGCGTGCTGGTGGATGCGTTCCTCCACCCGAAGCGCTGGGATCGGGCGTGCCTGCTGACTCCATAATGGGTGCGTGATTCTGTCAGCGTCTTGGGTGAAGTGGGGAAACGGAATCAGGCGCAGGACACAGAACTGAGAGATGAATGACTCAAAGTAAACCATGGCAAACCCTCCACGCAGGGAAGAGCAAAAACAACAGCTCAACAGACGACGTAACAAAGAACAATCACGCACACACCCAGGAGGGAAAACAGAGGTAATATAGGGAAACTAATAAGCCTAATGAGTAACAGGTGGGAATAATAAAGACAGGACTAGTGAGACACAGAAACATCGATCGGTGGCAGCTAGTACTCCGGTGACGACGAACGCCGAAGCCTGCCCGAACGAGGAGGAGGGGCAGCCTCGGCTGTATCCGTGACGGTCTCTCTCTCTGTCTCTTTTCTCTCTCTCTCTCTCTCTCTCTCTCTCTCTCTCTCTCTCTTTTCTCTCTCTCTCTCTCTCTCTCTCTCTCTCTCTCTCTCCGTCTCTCTCCTGTCTCTTCTCTGTCTCTCTCTCTCTCTCTCTCTCATCTCTGTTTATTTCTCTCTCACACTCTCAATTCAATTCAATAAATGCTTTATTGGCATGAATGGGTGGTTGCCACTGTTGTCAAAGCAATGTACAGTAAATGAAGTATTACATAAATTAACAATATGTTTGAGCAAAAATAATAATATATACAGTACCAGTCAAAAGTTTGGACACACCTACTCATTCAAGGGTCTTTCTTTATTTTTACTATTTTCTACATTGTAGAATAATAGTGAAGACATCAAAACTATGAAATAACACATATGGAATCATGTAGTAACCAAAAAATTGTTAAACAAATCCACCCTTTGCCTTGATGACAGCTTTGCACACTCTTGGCATTCTCTCAACCAGCTTCATGAGGTAGTCGCCTGGAATGCATTTCAATTAACAGGTGTGCCTTGTTAAAAGTACATTTGTGGAATTTATTTCCTTCTTAATGAGTTTGAGCCAATCAGTTGTGTTGTGACTAGGTAGGGGGGTATACAGAAGATAGCCCTATTTGGTAAAAGACCAAGTCCATATTATGGCAAGGACAGCTCAAATAAGCAAAGAGAAATGACAGTCCATCATTACTTTAAGACACGAAGGTCAGTCAATC